>NW_007728577.1:231176-238058 GCF_000696425.1 Galeopterus variegatus
TGCCCCCGTACCGGGCCGGGGACCGGCAACGGGATCGCAACCCTCGGTGTTGCTCCCGCGCCTCGCTCAGCCAGTGAGCGGGAACCGGTCTGTACGTGGGATCCGAACCGTCGGGCGGGAGCGCCGCCGCGCTTCCCAAGCGGGGCACTATCCAGTGCGCCACCGGGCCGGCCCCTAATGCATAATTTTCTATTTGTAATCTAGCTACATACCTGGAGCACTTTAAAACAAATGTCTCAGTACTACATTGAATAAATGGTGCAAAAATAACTTTCACTATTGTTATAAAGCCAAGTGATGTGAGAAATAGCAAAATATAAGGATCAGATGTTGGGTTTCTGCTTGTCATTTCTGATGAAGTGAGTTGAAAGTTGTATGATAGTTCAGATATTCATCTTCTGATTTTGACATTTGTTTTATCAACTTGCTTGGTGTGTGTTGCTTAGTGGAAGGCCACATGTTTACCTAAACCTACTCTTGTAGGCATTCTTGTCACCTAATAAACTTCAAAAAAAGAAATAATAATATATTAATGCTTGAAAAGGAAACACTGGCTTCTAAGCCTGAATCACCATACAAGGGAAAAATAACCCCAGTGTCCAGTTCTAATACTAGCTTTTACATTTGTAGTTGAAGTAAAGAGTAGGATTTTATACCAGTTTCTAAATAAAAGTATTATATTCCAGCATCATACTATGGCTTACTGATTTCACTGAGGTGCAGTGGTATGGTTCAGTTGCTAAACACAAAGGTAATTTAAGACAGAGTTTATTTTTAATATAAAATTAAAACATTAAAGTCTTGAAAAGTTCTGGGTTCATAATAAAGTTAGACACCAAAGAAAATAATAGAGAGGAAGACTCCTGGAAGTGAATGGATTAAAGAACTATATGATTTCACACGCAATCATATTACTTTACTTTGAAAATCCAAACTATAACTTGGAAATCTTTAACATACTTATTTAAAGATTTCAATCTTTACTATGATTTAGTATAAAAAACTTAGGTGTTATTTTAATAAATATTCATTTACATTAATTTAAATGTTTGTTTCATATATTTGGCTATGGTTAACATATCATAAATGTTTTAGTTCAGGAATTTATGGATTTTTCTTTTTTTGTCAGTTGGTTCATGACTTCTTATAGATAAGATCTGAAAACTGCCTGGAATTTGTAGTAACTACAGTATGATGGTGTTAAGATAGATGGTTCTATGTAAGAGTTTTAAGTGAGTTTAAGTAGGAGTTAGCTGTAATCGAATACTAGGAAAAATAATATCTACTTGAATAATCTCTTCTTAACTAAAATGGTAGTCAACCTTTGGCAGTTAAGACAATACTGTGTCTTGCAAAAAGCTGATCAGTTTTAGGAGGAACTTTCAAACCTTGTCAGCAATTGGTAGTGAGCCCTGCATAAGTGTTGTTTTGAGTGCCCGGGATCAGCAGGTGAAATGGTGCTGGCTTCCAGAGTATGTGCTACTCCAACCTTGCAAAGAGATCAAATTTTTCCCTTTGGTTACTTAATCAGAAATCAATTAGAAGGTAAGATATGCTTCTGATAACAAATGCAGTGTTTGGTAGGATTATTAAACTGTGTCCCTCCATTTGTTTTTTAATTCAAAAGTGACCAAGTCTGTCACAGAGAAACAAAAAAGAACAACAGGTAGCTCGTGAGAAACACCTTCCTGCATGCTTTAAACAGATAGCCTCAGTTTAGGTGACACATGTATATTCAATTAATTACAGACACTTTCATCTAATTTTCTATTAGTTTTGAAATTAAGTTTATGAATATCTTAAAGTGACGATTTGCTTCATAATTAATACTTAACTAAAAAGCTACTTTATAATAAAGTTTTGAACAAAATTATGAAGTCGTAAAATGATAAATATATTTACATAGTTTGATTGCTTACAATTTAATTAAAATAGTAAGGTTCCCTATTTCCCTTAATTTGTGACTAAAATAGAAAGACCATATTGTTCATGTTAAGTTATCCCTAAAGTACAGCAGGGCAAACATCATCTCTTTTCCAACTTATGTTTTGGATTTTTATCTGACGAAAATGTCAATAGTCACCTTTCTTTTCTAAAAGTTCGCTTCTTTTCTGAGATAAATTCTCTTCACCCTGGTTAATTTATTGAGGTGCTGCCTGTGTAATGATAACTAAAATTCAAATCAAGCTTGGTTGAGAGTGTCTATCTAATAAAAAGCTGAAGTTTTCAAAGGAAGAAAAGGTGTTTAGATGAGATTTTTTAAAAGGATAATGCTAGAGCTAGAAATTATAGAAATTTCTAACCAATCCCACTTCTCACTTTACTAATGAGGAAACTAAGGCAGAGAAAGTTATTAGCTGAATGCTCTTTCTCAAAGAAAAAAACCATAAAAATATCCGTATAATATTTAAGATTTTTCTGATTGAGTAGGATGAAGATTTGCAATTGTGATAAAAAAATCTTTGAATAATAGCAGTCTGAGAATCAATGGAATGAACCAAAAAATGTATACCTGCTGAAGTTTAGATTAGTGAGAAGATGGATTAAGTGAAACTGCCTGATTTAAAGAAAACTGGATAGGAAATAGAGTTATAGAATGAATTTTAAAATTTATCAGTTTCCTAAGTTTGCAGAGAGGTAATTTTTGATTATTTGATTCTAGGTATATTGTTCATATAGCTAATTGTGTGATTCTATAAGGTTATCTGTATCAGAGTAGAAAGCATAATAGTTTCTAAAATATTTATTGTATAACATTTGTTGCTGAATTAAGAACATTCTTTTTCTCTCTAAAGTTCCTAATGAAAGATCAGGCCCAACTTTAATTTTAAAGAAATGAAGAAAATTATATATTTATTTCAAATGAGAAAAATAATGTCAAATTTCTTATCTTTTTATGTTAATTTTAATTGATTGGCTTTTATTAATAAGCCAGATAATTATTATGAGGCACTTGATATGTGCTGTTTGTTTGTTATTGATTGTTATTAAACAATCTTTTTCCAAACAAATGGTCAACTTTAGAATAAAACAGGAAAGAACTTAGTAGTGTGAATTCTAATTCAGGTTTTTATTTTGGATTGCCAAAGCATCTGAGACTACATAAATACCTTTTACCTTAGGAATAAATGGAAGTAAATTTATGGGAAGTACTCATTCTTAATAAACTACCGTGATATCTCTTGTGCTGTCAACAACCGTGGCAAATTTTGTTAGCACATGCGAAATTGTGAGGAAGTGAGGGAGGAGGAATTTGATTTCATATTTCAACATTTTATTTCTAGAAGTCCAGTCTTTGAGAGCTGGTATTTATACAAAATTAAGAGACTTCCCATCTTCAGGGAAAAACAATATATGTTGTGAGGTCCTGAAAATGATATTGACGAAGAATTTACCATGAGTTTTTATACTCGTGATTAATCTATAAACTTATATAAACGTGGAATTTTATAGACACTGAACCATCCTCATCTTTTTATACAGATTTTAATGATTACGTTTAGGTATTTAAAAGCCAAAATTTTATTGGGTCCTGAGTACACTTTTCTCTCCTCTCTACCTTTGGAGAAGTAATTAAGGGCAGTTGGTGTAATCATTAGGGATTCAAGGCAGCTTCAAAGTGGGGGCTGAGGGCTGGTCTGCATTTCTGCTTTCACTCCTCCACTTCCCTCATTTAATACTCGGGAAATGTGACCCGAGCTGAGCTGGGAGTGGTGAGAGGAAACCAAACTTTTTCTTTCTGACCATTGAAGTTTTGTTCCTTAGCAAAGAAGAAAGAGAGGTATACACAGATGTTATAAAAAGTTGCAGTGTTCCCTAAACTCTCTCACTGAAGAGCCAAATTTAAATGCAATTTTCAGTATACTCTAATGTCCTTTCTTCTTCTAATTTCTCTTGTAATTTAAATCGAAACCTAAAGCTTTTTCTTTTTCATTTTAAACTGCCTTCTATATTAGAAAGCATCAAACATATTTATTTATCCTTCTTTGGAAACCCTCATATTATATTTTATAGTTTTTTTTTTTTTTTCCTACTTTCAGTTGTGTCAGAACTCAGCATGAAAAATACTAGCTGGCAGAGAAGATGAAAGACAAGTTTAAAGTGATTTAGTGAGAAATATCTATTTATCAGTTGCAGTCTTTGGCCTACTACTGACTTGGCTAGTGGTTCTCTAGACATTGGCTGATCACCAGACCTACTGTTATCTGGTAAAATAAACTCTTTGCTTGCTGTGCATGGAATTAGAGACAGTGCTATTAATTTAGGAGAAAGAACTCGGAGAAAAGAAAGGTTATCATATTTCAGAGTAAGAGACCAGCTTAAATACGACTGGACAATTGAGAACTAAAACAAACCTGTGTAAAAGTGCTTTAGCACAATCAACTTTTGCAATTCCCTCAAACCTTTTTTTTTTTCTTAAAAAGCATTTCTTTCTTATTTTAACCAAATTTAATTGCTCTTGAATGGCCCTGTACTGTACAGGCAAATGAAGGTCCCTATTCATAGAACTTGAGCCCACAGAGTATCAGTGGAAGCTTCCTTCCTCTGTCTGACTGGTAAACTGACATCCGGGCTTAAAGGAATGAACCTTAGACCGTGCGAGGTAGTTGGCTTTCCTTCTTCACTCAGATTTGCACATACAACTTCCTGAAACGAGGACTGCCAGAAAGAGCAGTAGTTGCGATCCTTGACAAGGCTAATGAGAAGTCTAGTCCGCTTTCATACTTGCTGCTCTTAGATAGCTCTGCAGAGAAAAAAGAGCCATAAATATTAAAGTGTTTTTCCTTTACTTCTCTCTTTAGACTGGAGACTAACGGCGGAGCACAATGTACTACTGTCACTTTTCCTTTTGAATGCAAGTCTTCACAATACTTCACTGGCTTTGAGAATAAATTTATTGTCCAAATAGCTTAGCATGATGCAGAGTGCCCTTCAGGATGTGGCCTTTCTGTATGTCCAGGCTCATGACCAGCCATTTCTACATCCCCAACCTTTTGCCTGTATTTGTCGCTACCTTGGAACTCTCTCCCTGGAATATCTGCTCCTTTCTCGTCCGTGTATCAAACACCTTCTCATACTTCATACCTCAGGATTTAACTCAAACATCAGAGCTCATGAGACTTTCCCTCGTATCTCCAGGTAGATAGAACTGTGAGAGCTAACACTGAATGCATGCTCATTATATACCAGGTTCTGTTGTAAGCACTTTTCATAAAGAATCTCATTTCATTGTGACAAATGTCCTGGAAGTAAGATGACATTAAAATAGCTCTTTCATCCGCCAGGCAACTGAAAAACAGAGAAATCAATTATTTTGCCTAAAGTCACAGAGCTAGTAAGTGGCAAATCTAGGATTAGAACACAGAGAATCTTCCTCCAGAGCCCTTGCTTTCGAACACTTGCCCATGTTTACTTTGTTAAGTGTTCTAATGCTTGTACACAACTTCCTTGACTGGCCTTACGATTATGGTGTCCTGGAAACTAACATTAACACTTTAATCATTCAGCTGCAACACAGTGATCAGCAAGTCCGTTGTGTGCATAACTTGAGTGCGACCAAGGAAAAACATACAGAGACTGGCGAAGGGTGATGGTACAATTCAGGTGGCTCTTCAGCCTGCACCTAAGTTCAATGGTGGGGGCGATATCATACTTACCATTTTAGAGACAAACCTAAGCCTCAATGATGGTGGAGAATGCAAAGAGAGTTGCTGGAAGCCATCATATGCTAGTTTGTTTCTTTTTACTAACTTAAGGAGAAGTCGACAGATGTATCTGGGGTTGGCTTGGTTTACTTATGACAAGGTCTCTCACAGATTGCTGCGTGTTCTAATCAAGATCCATCGCAAGGAACGTCAGGTCTTATTCTACTTCTGAAGATCGATGTATGAAAATTGGCTTATCATCTTCAGTAGAAGATTGTCAGACCTAATTAGCTAAAAGTTATTTGGGATGTAATTAGCTAGGTGAATGTAACTGAAAAACACATGGCTTACAAAAAAATAAGTCATTATCATTGCTTTAAAAAATTACTTATTTATGTCAGTCTTCCTCTAAGAGTTGCTGGGTAGGTAAGGACTGTGATCTAGTTTTATTTGTGTCTTCAGTGCCAGAATGCACACTAGTACATGACATAGTCACCATTTAGGTTATTATCTTCTTTTATCACCCAGTGGATTGAAACAAGATTAAAATCTAGTTAACTTGGAGTTGTGTGAGATGGAAGTTTTAGGACCTCCTCATGTCATGTTGTTAGGGGTAATTAGATTCCCCCTCTTTTTTTTCTTTACCTACTCTCTAAAAACTAATCTTTTGGAATTTATCTCCAGGTTTTTCATCTGGAAAATTGTTTTGCACATTGGCTTAAAAGATTCCTTTGAATATTTGTAGCTACTGGTTGACTATATTACCTTATTACCTCTAAAACTGTGGTTTACATCAAGATATGAAGTGGTATTTTTGCTGTGACAGCATCATAAACCATCATTTCAGTTTTCTACCTGTGAACATAAAAGGAGAGTTTAATCCAAGAATGGTATCAATCTGTAAAAGTGGTAGTTGGAAATATTCCTGTCCCCTAGTCATTTTTGAACCTTTTGTCTCAGTTTTGTATATTAAGGATTAATTGTCTGGCTTTGCTTAATAACTATTGTGGCCTATTCACATATATATACACATACATATATGTATATATACACACACACATACTTAAACTGCTTTGTAATATATATGCATATACATATATATTGCGTTATGATTATTTTAACAAACTTGTTCTTTCTTCAGGTTAGAAAGTAATTTATATATTATACATGTATTATAATTAAATTGTGAAGTACCATCTTCAAGCAAGAAGTATATAGAGTTTCAAATGCTTAATTT
>NW_007728577.1:238115-240575 GCF_000696425.1 Galeopterus variegatus
AAGGATTAATTGTCTGGCTTTGCTTAATAACTATTGTGGCCTATTCACATATATATACACACACACATACTTATTGCTTTGTAGTATATATGTATATACATATATATTGCTTTATGATTATTTTAACAAACTTGTTCTTTCTTCAGGTTAGAAAGTAATTTATATATTATACATGTATTATAATTATATTGTGAAGTACCATCTTCAAGCAAGAAATATATAGAGTTTCAAATGCTTAATAATTTTCTGTATGTGTTGCTGTATTTTGTTAGCTAGTATTTTATTGAGGATTTTTGCGTCTATATTCATCAGGGATATTAGCCTGTAGTTTTCTATTTTTGATGTATCTTGGTCTGTTTTTGGTATAGGGTGATTTTTTGCTCATAGAATGAGTTTGGGAAAATGGCCTCTGTTTTCACCTTTTGGAATATTTTGTAGAATTGGTATCAATTCCTCTTTGAAGGTTTGGTAGAATTCTAGAGTGAACCCGTCCAGTCCTGGGCTTTTCTTTGTTGGGAGCCTTCTGATAGCAGCTTCAATCTCTTTTATTGTTACTGGTCTGTTCAGATTTTCTATACCATTCACAACAACATGGATGGACTTAGAGAAAATTATATTAAGTGAAACAAGTCAGACACAGAAAGAGAAATACCATATATTCTCACTTATTTGTGGGAGCTAAAAATAAATACATAAATATACAAACAAACAAATGGTGGGTGGGCGGGGAAGAAGACACAATAATCACAACAATTCCTTGAACTTGTTACAAGTGAACAGATATGATGTAGTGGGGGTGAGGGGAGAGAAGGATGGGGGAAAGAGGGACAGGTAAAGGGATGTGAAAATCAACTATAATGTATATTGAGAAGTTAAAATAAAAAAAATAAATAAATTTTTAAAAAAGAAAAATGCTTAATAAGATTAATAGACAGTAGTTACAGCATTATTTAGGAAGAAATTTACATAGTTTTGATATTCTATTTCTATCCATTGTATACTTTAGTTACACTAAAATCACTAGGACAGGTATCTTTATCTGTTTTATTTAGTGTGTCACCTTGAACAGAGCCTGTCACATAGTAATCATTTGATAAATCTTTGTTGAATGAAGTGAGGGCATTGGTTGCAACTCTAACCACTTGATCTTCAATAACCTATATAGCAACCTGTGATGTGATATATGGTTATGTGNCTTAATAAGATTAATAGACAGTAGTTACAGCGTTATTTAGGAAGAAAGTTACATAGTTTTGATATTCTATTTCTATCCATTGTATACTTTAGTTACACTAAAATCACTAGGACAGGTATCTTTATCTGTTTTATTTAGTGTGTCACCTTGAACAGAGCCTGTCACATAGTAATCATTTGATAAATCTTTGTTGAATGAAGTGAGGGCATTGGTTGCAACTCTAACGACTTGATCTTCAATAACCTATCTAGCAACCTGTGATGTGATATATGGTTATGTGCACTGATTACTATCAATGTTTACAGAAGTATATTGAATCTATTTATGCTGAAATTATTATGACTTCCTGAAAATATCAGTCTCTGTTTTGCCTTCAAGCTAAACTATGACCTATATCCTGAGCACTCTCTCACTCTGCTGACCATATTATCTCCTCTAGGAATACTTCTCCTCAACCATGAAGGCTGGGGTAGTTGACCTTGCATATCATCCTAAACACACTGTACCTACCCCAAACTCAAATGCTTATCACAGAATATTTTTGTTGCTCCAATGAAAGCAGGAAATACATTTATTTTTCACCTATGCAAGAAAGTCTTGTATCTGGCATCATATCTGTAGCATAATAAGATGGCCAGTAAATATTTGTTGAATGAGTATATGAATGAATGAACTCATAAGCAAGGGACTATCACTAAAGTCAAGAGGACAGGGTAATAATCTCTGGCTTGGTATCACAATTACTTCCCACTCCCACCCTGGGGATTTTGATTGAGTAGATTTTGTATTGAATCCAAGCACAGGTATTACAAGTTCCACAGATAATATTGATGCACAACCAGGGGTTTGTAAATTTTCTGTAAAAGGAAATAAATATATCCAAAAATGGGCATGTGCCTAATTTGTATAACAAGATACTGGAAATCAAGTGAAAGTTTATTTATCTCAAATTCATAATACCCTATTGCTAAACAGCAGTGGCTATGGAAGAACTGAATTGAGCAGATCAACTGATTACAATATAGAAAATGCTTTCTTTTAATCCTCCTCTCCGGAGCATATAATAAACCAAATGCCAATGACTATTGGCTTTTCTGAACATTAAAGTCAAATGAATGGGCTGGCCGGTTAGATCAGTTGGTTAGAGCATGGTGCTGATACCACCAAGGTACAGGGTTCAATCTCAGCATCGGCCAGTCGCCAAAAAAAAAAAAAAAAAAAAAAAAAAAAAAAAAAAAAAAAAAGGGAAAAAAAAAAAAATATTT
>NW_007728577.1:241465-243239 GCF_000696425.1 Galeopterus variegatus
AAAAAAAAAAAAAAAAAAAAAAAAAAAAAAGAAATAAAGTCAAATGGTTACAATGAAAATATGATTTTAGTCTTATAATAAACCTTTTTAAGTAGCCTCAGCCATTCCTGAATCAGAAATGCTGTACTTTTTCAAATATTGCACTTTCAACTGGCTTTTGTTCTTTTCTTTACTCAGCATTGTGACATTTTTTATGCTTTCAACTTTCAGTTTATATAAGCTTTTATGATATAAGAAAGTTCAGGATTGAGGCTATGTAATAACTGCAAAAATTAAATGACCATCCTCTATGCAAAACCACTGTGTTAGGTGCTGTGGGTACAAAGACAATGTCAGTCTGTATTCTCATGATGTGCATGGAGTTACCATGAGAATGACAGTGAAAAGCTAATTAATATACTCAACCATTCATTTATTCATTCAGCAAATATGTATTAAATCCCTGCTATGTAATCATGCTAGGTTCTAAGCTCATTCATTCATTCATTCACTGAATCACATATTCAACAATTATATGTTAGAGTCTTATATGCTCAGGGTACTTGCTGGACAAAGTTAGTCACAATCCTACCACATAGAGTTTACGGTCTACTAGATGCTTTGAAGGAGTGAGTGCATGGTTACAGGAGAATTCAGAACAGAAGCTCAGTGAAGTCAAAGAAGGCTTCTCCGAGAAAGTATCAAATGAGCGTTGAATAATTAAATGAAGTGAGGAGGAAAGAGCATTCCAGGCAGTGACATGAAGGCTCGTGACAGAAGGGAAAATGACACCACAAGGAACTTGAAGAAAAGACTTGAAAAAANAAAAAAGGCAGTGTGCCTGGTAAAGAAGAAATGGGGATATAATATGAGATGGGCTGGGGAAGTGGGCAGGGGACACAACACAAGACCATCTGGATATATTTTTCTACATAGCACAAAAGCATGTAACTAATTAAAAAGTACAAGAAGGATGCTAAGTTATTGGGGTCTACATGTACTAGGTGGTCTCAGTTGATTGCAACCTTTGGATCGTCTGACAACAATCAGGGAACTGGGACCATGCTGCTTTTTCTGGAATAGCCAACCATTGTGAAGTGAACCAGGGGTTCTCAACAGTAATTAGTATATTTAAGTCACACTTCATATGGAGTTTTGGTCACATAGACTTGTAAAATACATGTGATAATCTTTCCCCGTTGTAAGGGAGTGCATGAAACAAGTCTGTCTACACATTTATAAAACCTGCTGTAAGACAAAGAAGTAACTTAACATTTCTTAACCTTATGCGATTGTACTTGTTATTCCTCAAATTATAGCATCTTTTAGAACACAATTTGCAAATAGTGATTTTTTTTTCTGAGGATTAGTATATTGGACTATTTTCTCTATTTTGATAATTTTGATGACAAAATATTTACTGTAAGGATTTTTTACGTCATAAAGATTTTTTTCAGGGGAAGTTATATCAAATACATTTTAAAAGTTACCATGTCATTAATTACATTGGTTATAGTTTGAATTACATTGGTAGACTATCAACTCTTGAAGTTTTATTTCTAGCTCAGATCTTTCCCCTGAACTCCAGACTGGCATACTCGGCTGCCTATTAAACCATTTCTAATGGCATATGTGTTCATCTCAAATTTAGCATGCCCCAGATTGAATTGCAGTAGTCCCCTCCTGAAACCTGTTCCTTTCACAGCCTTCTTCATCTCACTTAAAGGTAACACAATCAATAATGTTTGAATTAAAAAACTTGGAGTCAGCTCTGACTCCTTTTCTCTCATATCCC
>NW_007728577.1:243842-246168 GCF_000696425.1 Galeopterus variegatus
ATCAATAATGTTTGAATTAAAAAACTTGGAGTCAGCTCTGACTCCTTTTCTCTCATATCCCGTATCCAAGCTAACATCAACTCCTGTTGGCTTTACCTTCAGAATATATTCAGAATCTGGCCCAGTGCTTCATCTCTCAGTCCAAGAAAGCAACATTTTATATCTGAAAGGATTACAATTGCTTTCTCATTGCTGTCTGATTCCATTCCAATGCCTCCATATTCTGTTCTCAATACAGCAGCCACAGTGGTCTGGAAAAATAAGTTGAATGGGAAATCTGTGTACTCTCTTGTCAATTTTTCTGTTAACATAAAACTTCTCTAAAAACAGAAAGCCATAAAAATAAGTTGGTTCATGTCACTCTTTTCTCTTTAATCTTCAAATCTAAGCTCCCTGTAGATCCCACAGGACCTGTACAATCTGCCTTCAATATACCCTCTCCTTTACGTCTCTGACACAATCCCTTATATTTCTCTTTTTCCCTTTGCAAGAGACATATCTGTCTCCTTGCATTTCCTCCAACATTTTGGGCCAACTCTTGTCTCGGTTTCTTTGCATTTTTTGTTCCTTTTGCTTAGAATCCTATTATGCAAAAATATCAAGATAGAGGAACCTCCTATGTCTTCCTAGACTTTGCTCAAATATCATTTTCTTAAGGCCTTTCCTGTCCTTCTTATTTGATTTTATAATCCATGCCTCCACAACTCTTCCTATATTCTTTTACTGATTTATTTTTCTCTTTAGTACTAATCCAATATTTGCCATGTGTAAAAAATAATGATATATTTAAAGACAGAGGTTATGTTTTAATGCTTTATATAATATGTAGAACTAAATATTTTTGGAAATGTATTTTATATAAAATGTATTTTGTATAAAATGTATTTTATATAAAATATATTTTGTATAAAATGTATTTTGTATAAAATGTATTTTGTATAAAACTTTTTATATAAAATGTGGCATTAGATATTTTTGGAGTATATATATATATATTCGGTTAACATATATCTATATTAGCCAATCTGCTATATATATAGCAGAATTCCACATATTGAAGCATTTGTTTAATTTGATGGACACTGGGGACCTTGATCCAGCTAATCAGAGCTGTCCAGAGATGATAGCTGTGTGGAAATGGTAATGTATGTGTATACTTTTTTCCTCTGGTGTAAGAGATCAATAATGATGATTGCCTAAAAAGTAGATGGGAGATATTCTTAGCTGAAGAACTAGAAAGCAATTATAGATTTGATATTGTCAAGAAAATGTGCAAATATGCTGATATTCAAGGAAAATTCATTTATTATTTTTAAGGGTAAAGTCAGGATTCTCTATTTTATTCATTTTTCTCAATCCCTGGAAAGGTCAGAATTAAAATAATAAACAGTCAACAATGAGATGTGGATATAATCAATTTTGATGACAGTTATACTTTTTCTATTATTCCCCCTTCAGAATATTTCAATACATATTTTTTCTTGAGCTTTTCAGTTATGAACTTCACTGTGCAATTGATTTTTTGTAACTGATATTCTCACAGATTTGTAAGGAAGTACACTTACATTTGATCATTCAGTTTCTACTTTCTGAAAAGGTAGTACTAATTGGTTTGTTAGGTGCTTGGCTTGATGAATCTAACTATAAAATTCCTAGAACTCCAGGTTAGTGGTCATATTGCCTTTGCCCATATAATCCTCAATTTGGTGCTATTTGTTGTTTGAATATCAAATACTCATTTTTCCCAAGGTGACCATCAAAATCTTGAGCCTTGAGATACTTACATTTATTTTATTTGTATTATTTGTGTGGTGTGTGTGTAGGGAAATATATTTAGTAAACATGGTATTATTAGTGACAATACATTTTAGTTGATTATAAAATCCTTTGGGGGAAATTGAACTCTAGCTAGTATTATGGGATACTTCCCATATCCAGGAGTAATTAATGTAAACTGTACAACTATAAGGGTTTCTTATACAATGTCACACTTTACTGATGTATTTAAGCAGTTTATTTCTCTCATTCTGCACTTTTTTTTTTTTGGATACAAAGATTATATTGCAGAATACAAATAAGACTGTTAATTTCAGCTAAAAAGGGTTTTGCTGGGACATAGAAAATTTACATAATTTATATTGACATTGTGCCACATCATCATTTAAAGATCAGCTTCTATATTTTTTTCAATATGAGGAAATTTAGGTCAATATGTTTAATTTTCTAATACTTCATGTTGGTTTATAATACAGGATTGGTATGTCACATATGCATATTTAAAATAAATAGAAGAATAGTGACAGAGGAAAAACTCTACAATATTATA
>NW_007728577.1:246558-262201 GCF_000696425.1 Galeopterus variegatus
AATTTCAGCTAAAAAGGGTTTTGCTGGGACATAGAAAATTTACATAATTTATATTGACATTTTGCCACATCATCATTTAAAGATCAGCTTCTATATTTTTTTCAATATGAGGAAATTCAGGTCAATATGTTTAATTTTCTAATACTTCATGTTGGTTTATAATACAGGATTGGTATGTGGCATATGCATATTTAAAATAAATAGAAGAATAGTGACAGAGGAAAAACTCTACAATATTATATTTTTAAACCTTTTAGTAAACATCAAGATTACTGTGTTTCAGCCATAGTTTTATCAATTTCTATGAAATGCAAATAAAAAATAATGAAAAGAGGTAAATGCTAATAATATCAGTGCATTAATATCAGGTTGTTCTAAAGGGTGGTAATGGAGAGGTGAACATGAAAATATAGATTTGAGATCCATTCAGTTGCTTAAGCTAAGTCCCAGGAAACCTCCTGGGGTTGTATATATCTGGAATAACATATGAGCGTGCTGGACAGATTGCTAAGCAGTAAAATTTTCATGGATGATGTCTAATGAAAACTGTTCAATATTCTACTCTACTGCAAAGAGATTTCTCAGGGTAGTCAGAGGAAACAGATAATAAGAATCAAGTTAATTATAGCTCTGGGGAAATATGGATGACGTTCACTGGAACTATTGAGAGATGTTCAGAAAGGTTGAAATTATCAGGGGGTAACAATTTTAGATATTGTTTTTATTGAGTATTTATTACTTACTAGACACAATCTTCAGAGGCTAAAATTCTTTATCTCATTTAATTCTCAAAATGTGGCTAAGTTGAAGAAATTAAGTCTTGAAGGGGTGAGTAGCTTACCTGAAGTCATACAGATAAATACTAAATGTGGGTTAGAAATTGGGCTGTTCTAACTGCAGAAAGCGAGTTATTAATTGTTGTCTCTACACATGTCATATCCTAAGTTTTAGACTCTTTATTAAGAGCTCTCATGATTTTGAAATATAACAGAGTATTGGTAATAGGTAAATTATAATAAATAGTCACTTCTCTGTCTTCTTCTGTCAGTCCTACATCTCACCGCCACATACACACAGTAGCAGTTGCTGGTACTCACTTGGAGCAGCAAAACATTTTGTGACTGGGTGGGAGATGGTTTAGAACTCTTTCTTTGTTTTATGTATTTTTATTTCTTTCCATAATGGTATGCTTCATATATAGCTTGTGGTGTGAGGTACAAGGTGAGAATAAGTGCCTCTCTAGAAGTTGGAAAAGGCCACTTGACACCTGTGTTCTTACCATACCCAATCAAATAATGGAAACAACCAAAGTTGGAGAGCTCTGTTGTTTTAAAATGTCACTTCCAACCCTCTCCCTTTACCTTCTCATAATGGTAGGAAAGATGCTTCATCTCTGAGGCAGGATGTAGTTACTCATCCATTCATTCATTGAACATATCTTATTTAATGTGTTTCAGCTGCTGTGCCTTGGCAAAACCACAGGAATATTACTGCTACTGGTGTCCACTGTCACAGAGTTTACAATCCATCAGGGAGGCAGATGCTAAACAGTAAATTACATGCTTAGCAGAGAAGGGGGGGGGAGAGAGAGAGAGAGAGAGAGAGAGAGAGAGAGAGAGAATGAAGGTTGGGGGCTATGAGTATATAACAAGAAAATCACTAGCATAATTTTGACATGCTATGCCTGAGAATATAGCCTACAGTCAGAATGAGATAATTAAGCAAGCAACAAAATAGACTGTGGGGTTATCCAAGGGAAATATAGGGCACTTTGGATCATATGAGAGGGCCATATAGCCTGCCTGGAAGGGATAAATAAAGAGTTCCTGGAGGAAGTCATGCTTAGGTTTAGACCAAAAGGTTTAAATCCACCAGATATCAACCCTGGTAGCACATTAGACTCATCTGGGAAACATTTTAAACACATGGATGCCTGGGCCCCACCTCTATCATTCTAGCTTATTAGTTCTGGGATGGGACCCAGTATCCATATATTTTACAAGTTCTCCGGATGATGTTAATGACAGTAATTGAAAAATCGGTCAACTGTCCTTAGGCAGTTGAGGAAGGATTGGAAAAAATCTTCACATAAAGGGAGCAAGTTACATTCGAGGAACTGAAAAAAGTTTATTCCAGCTAGAACAATAAATTTGGGTGTGGGCAAGTGGATAGGTGGCTCACCTGGAGTTTGTAGTGGTGAATTATGATGGAGATGTGATTTTTCTTCAGAGGTCTTCCACGGCCATGGCGAATCCAGGAAGAATTTGGACAGCTGAATTTGTTCAGTGTTGGTGTCTTGTTGGGGGAAGCAGGGCTGCTTTCATTTCCTTAAACCCTGTGCTCTCTTGTTATCTTTACTGCCAGATTTGCTGTTTCTTTCCCCCTTCTCTTCACTGATGAACTATTTATTTTTCAGGATACACATAGCTTAAAAGGGCTAAAGAGTAGATATTTTAGTCTTTGTGGGTCATACAGTCTCTGTTGCAGCTAAGCAACTCTGTCATTGTAGTGCGAAAGCAGCTATGGACAATATATAAATGAATAGGTGTGCCTATGTATCGATGAAAATTTTATTTATGAACGCTGAAATTTAAGTTTCATATGGTTTTCATGTGTCACAAAATATTCTTTTTCTTTGGATTTTTTCAACCATTAAAAAATGTAAAACCATTCTTAACTCATACACCATATAAAAATAGGCAGCAACGAGGTCTTAGTCCATAGGCATAGATTTCCCAGCCATAGATTTCTAAGGCCTTGTTACAAACACCAACTCAATTCTGACAAAAACTCTTGGAGGCTGATATTTTTATTATTCTCATTTTACAGATGTGGAAACTGAGGCACGGAGCAGTTGAGTAATGTGTTCAAGTCACACAGTTGCTAAGTGGCAGAGGTAGAATTCAAAAGCAGTCTGGCTCTTCCACACTGCATAATGCTGCCGTGCACTGCTGGCCACGAGAGTGTCTGAAGGAGCTTAGTGGAGGAATTACAGATGAAGCAGTAAAAACACTGTGACTTATTAGATCAGTAATCCATATGGATGCTGAAGGCAACAGGGGAGAAAGGATCAAAGACCTGGGATAAAACTGATCGGTGAATGAGTGGGGGCATCCAAGAGGCCAACAAAACACAATAGAAGGGACATATTAGAAACACAACAATTTTTCTTTCAACACTAGAGAGCCCTATGGACCTCAGAGAAAGTTGTTTTCATATATTTTCCCACTGTTGTGTTTCACATTCAGCCAACATTTTACATAGTCCTAGTGTGTGGGGGAAAAAAAGCCAAGTATAGGTAAATAATTAAAACCAAGTGTGAAAGGTGCTATATAAAGATTACCACATCTAATTCAGCTCTGGGAGATAAGGAGTGCTTTCTGGAGGAGACAGCATATCAGTTATATCCTACTTAATCCTCAGGTGAGGTGGAGCTAAGTGTTTCAGACAGAGGGAGTAGGATTTATAAAGGTTCAAAGCCAGGCGAAAGTACATGTTGGGTTCTGGGAAATCTGAGTTCATCATGGCTAGGGCACTGAGTGAGAAAGGAATTAGTGGGTGGTGAGAGACAGGAATGAACATGTGGTGGGGATAGAACTGGGAGGATTAGTGGGTATGTCCAGATCATCAAGATTTTATATGCAAGGAATGTGGATAACATCTGGAAGACAGTGGGGTTCTCAGAAGGAATTTGTAAGCAGCAAAGTGACATGAGACATGAAATTTTGGAAACTCAAACAAGCTGAGGTATGCAGATTGATGGTAAAAGGCATGGAAGCCAGTTAAGTTGCTATTGTAGTACTGTAGTGTATTGGGCTCTGATAGCTTATTCTCCCATTTAATAAGCATGTAGGTATGCAATGAAAGGAATAGAAACAAGATTATTGAACAAAATCTTGTATTGAATTGGATACGTCTGAAATGCTTACTCATGGTCTGTACCACCAGTTGTCAATATAGAAACGCTTAAAATATTAAGGGCATTTAAGAATTACTCTGAATATGGAAATTTCAATTATTATTATTATTATTTTTTTTTTTTTGTCTTTTTGTTTTTTTCCGTGTCCGGCAACGGATCGCAACCCTCAGTGTTGCCCCCATACCGGACCGGGGACCGGCAACGGGACTGCAACCCTCGGTGCTGCCCCCGTGCCTCGCTCAGCCAGTGAGCGGGAACCGGTCCGTATGTGGGATCCGAACCCTCGGGCGGGAGTGCCGCCACGCTTCCCAAGCGGCGCGCTATCCAGTGCGCCACCGGGCTGGCCCCGGAAATTTCAATTTTTAAATGTACTGTATTTAGCCTTAATTAATTACTGTTTTAATCTTTAAACAGTTGCAGTTCAGTTAACAAAATATGAAGAATAGTTTTCCCACATACGAAGGTACTTGAAAAAGTTCATGGAAATTTTTAATTCTATTCGCAAACTTTATGAAGTTCACAAACTTCATATATGTGTGTGCTATGATTATGAGGATTATGGGATCAAATAACAGGCAGAACTTCTGTGTCTTAATTTATTACTTAGTTCACTTCAAAGAAAAAGGTACCTTTAAGACTTGATTGTGTTTTACTTTTTTGTAACTTGAAATGCCTTTTTAGGAAAAAAAAAGCGTAGTTGAAATCTTTATTGTATGTTCCTCTTTTTTTTTACTGTTTTTTTAGAAGTGAATTATTTCATATCACGTGTTTCTATGAAGAACTTTGTCAGACTTTAAAAAACAATAGAGCCCTCATGTTGAATCCTGTAGAGAGAGTGTGTTTTTATCACATTAGTTTCAAAGTAGAAAGGAACAAACGTGCCAAAGTCTGTGCTCCTGGAAATGGTCATTGTGTTAAAAGATACTTCGGAGTGAAGGAAAATCGTGGTCCATTTTATGTGCTGTCTACCTATGCCCAGTTGTGACCATGACCGTGGTGCTGCATTCTTTTCTTTACAGAATAACTACAACCTTCATAGCTGTGTTCATGTTTATACTGGAGTCTGTATTCAGCTCAACTTTTGAGAATGGCTTCAGAACAAGAAAATAAGATAATATGAACAGATAAGGTGCTGTAGCTTTCAGAAACATTCTCCTTCAGAGTAATTTATAACGTGAAACATGAATTGAGTTTAATTTAAAACAAATATGAACATCAGGAATCAATTAACTGGCTCAATGAAATATGACTACATGAGATGTGTTTTAAATTTCTTTTTGCAGAGTTTTTATTTGCGGGGTATAGCAGTGAGGGTGGTAAAGTGGAAAGAACGCAGACTTGATATTTACACAGGCCTCACAAGTATCCTTAGTTTGCTCTCCGATTCTTAGTTCCCTCATCTACATAGTGGGGATAAGAGCATATGGTTTGTGAGGCTTAATGCCTGTAAAGAACTTAGCCCAGTGACTGGCATGTATTAGGCTTTCTGGACATGACAATATTATAATTGTTATTTTCTTAGTTATAAGATAAAAGAAAACAGTGTGAATGGTCAGATATCTTACTGACCTAAAACATGGCTATTTTGCAAGCAGGACTAGCACAAAAAATATGTTCTCGAATACAATAATGATTTTTGAAAATATTCCAAGTTTGAACTAAAGACTACCATATTTGATAGAGCTAATGATCCCTTAGAAATGTCTGATTTTCTCAAAGTTTTTTTTTCTTTTTAATAATTTGGAATGATGTACATTCTACTGGATAGTATGTTAGTTTTCATTCAGAAGCTTGATGAAACAGGTAGACAGGGGCTTTATTATTATTATTATTATTCAAAGCAAAGTACATTCATTACACTGTGCAAGGCACGTAACAAAAAGCTTCATGTATAAATATTTGTAGATATAGAAGTCAATACCCCTAAAATTTAATAAACTAAGGAAATGATCAGATGTACACTGTTCACAAACCCTCATTCAATCAATCATTCGTATATTCTATAACAGACTGGTAGTTACTATAATTAAATATTTGTTGAAATTGTAATTCTCAAGGAGCAAAACCCTGCTGCAGGTCACCTTCTACTTTGTGGAGTTTGAGAAATTGTGGCCATGTTTCCTGATTCTAAAATAAAACACAACATATTCTAAAATTTGATGGCAATTCTATTTGATTAATTACAACTTAAACTTTTCAAATCAATATTAGTTCTCACTTTCAGCCAGAAGTGGTCTTTTTCCTTCTGAACAAAATAGTGCCGTTTGCACCTATATAAATTAGATACTTCCTCTTACATAGATGTTGGGATATATATAGTGCCTCCTCAATTAGAATCTAAATACATGAAGTAAGGACTATATCTCAGGCATGCTGAGTGACACATTGGCCAGCATGGGACCTGCTCTGAGTTTTCTTTTTGAATACCTATCGAAAACCAATAAGATATAAGCGTATTGAGTAATATAGATTCTAAAGTCTGTTTTCATAACAACGCTTACATCATGATTCATGTTTTGACTTGCTTACTGAATTAAATAGATATGTAGCTGTGGAGTACAGAATTTGAGGGTCTAAAAATAAACCATGTTTGTCCTTTTTGGTCTGGCTTATTTCATATGGCATAATGTTTTAAAGGTTCACCTATGCTGTGGCATGTATCAGGACTTCATTGCTTTTTATAGCTGAATAATATTCCATCATATTTACCTCATTTTGTTAATCCATTCATTTGTTTAAGGAAACTTAGATTGTTTCCACTTTTTGGAATTGTGACTAATGCTGTAGTGAACATTGGCATACAACTATTTGCTCAAGTCCTGGCTTTCAGGTCTTTTGGGTATATACCTAGGAGCGGAATTGCTGGGTCATATGGTACTTCTGTGTTCAGTGCTTTGGGGAATATTGTATGATTCCACTTACACGAAATTTATAGATTAGGCAACTTCACAGAGACAGAAAGTAGATTAGAGGTTTCCAGGGGCTAGGAGGGGGTAAGGAGATGCGAGTTATTTGCACAATGGTTATAAAGTTTCTGCTTGGAGTGATGAAAACATTTCAGCAATAGATAGTAGTGACAGTTGCACAACGTTGTGAGTGTAATTAATGCTATTGAATTGTACACTTAACAAGGCTTAAAATGGCAAATATTCTGTTATATATATTTTACAACAATTTAAAAAATTAATAGTAAAACATACCAAAACCGATTAAATTGTAAACTTTTAAATGGTTGAATTGTATGGGATATGAATTATATACCGATAAAACTGTTTATCCAAATAGGCCACACTTACAAAGGAAAAGTTTAAGTTTCCAAACTTATTTTATATTGACCACTTCACAGTGGCTGGAGGTAGCTGTAGTGAACTGGGTTTGGGAAATGTGCTTCTTCCCCAAAATAGCTCTGTGTTAGATACTACAGCTGCATAGAAGCGGGGTGGGAGGATGGGGGAGAAGACACAATTGCTTGTTTCCAGGGACATTCAATCTATACTGTGAGGCATGAAGCAATGTCTATGAAGTAACTCTGGAATATTTAGAGGGTAAAAATCAGCAAATTATAGATAGATACATATATACATGCACATGTACACAGATATATAAACCTTCACACACATATTATACCATATTTTGTGAATAACTAACATAAGAAAACATGCAAAACAAGGCATTGTATTGTGCTATTATTTTTAACATCTTTCTTTTAACTTCTCTTTGTGTATGCAATATGGCTTAGTAACTGCACATTTTATAATATTTACATATAATATTCATTGTAAATTTGAATCTTCAGAATCACTTTTGTTCAAGATATAAATTGTTGAATAGTATCTCTATTAAAAAAACATTGGGATATCTACAGATGTTGGCTTTCATTTTAATTCAAAATAATGTTATTATTTGGAATTACTGAAGATTTTATAAATTGCAATTGAGATACATCTGAATGTTTCTAAATTCGTATATAGGCTATATTAAATTTCAAATACACACCACACATATCTTCTGTTTTGCTTCCCCATAATTTGATTCCAGATTTGAGATATTTTTCATTTGAGAATGTTGTTATGATTTATATAATTACCTGCTGCCCTAGTCCACAAACTCCCACCCTTGTTAGGGAACAATGGCAAGTGATAAATAGATTTGAAAAATGGGTTGCCATAATATTTCCTGTGTTAAAAATACTCTTTTTTATATTGGAATGTGTGTTCAGTTACTATTTTTTACTTATTTTTTAGCTGCTCCAGTTGATGTACTAAAAGCACTAGATTTCCATAATTCTCCAGAGGGAATATCAAAAACAACGGGATTTTGCACAAACAGAAAGAATTCTAAAGATTCTGATACTGCTTACAGAGTTTCAAAACAAGCACAACTCAGTGCCCCAACAAAACAGTTATTTTCAGGTATGTTCACTTATCTCATCATTATTATTATTACTGCTATTGTTGCTACTAATACTATTTCTTTGCAAATTATTATCATGTTATGTAATGTTCAGTTATAGACTGAAATATAATTATTTCATATGTCAGACACCAAATACATTGTGGTCACCAAAGTGGTGTAATGACAATAACAGTATAATAGTTTAATAATTTTTGCCCATCATAATTTAGCACAGTCACAGAAAATATGCTCATTTGAACATTTAATTATTATTATTTTATTTCAACATGACAAAATATGAAGACAACATTTTATGTATAGCCTAATTTTGTATGTAATCGTGTTGAATTTACTTGTTGTGAGTGTTTGGAGGTAAATTTCACCCTTAAATCAGCATGTAGATTTAGACAGACTTCATGAATGTTTTCTTAAAATGATGTAAATGTTTCTGTTGAAAGAAACACTTCTTTCATAGATGTTAATTTCACATTATTTTTGCAAGCTCTTCTTATCTGAAATATAGTAAAAGTCACGTCTCATATTTATTGGGAATTCCGGGACTAGAGATTTTGTAAGACTTCATCTGGCAGGTTTTCATAATGGTAATGAAAAATTCTTGGTGAATATTTTCATTCTTTCCATGAAAGGACTAATTGGCCTAATAAGACTAATTATCTAGAAAAAATGATAATGTGGGGAGAGGTAGTTGAGTGATGAAATGACAATTTCTGAACGTCACATTTTATAAGCAGAAAACTCATTACATGTACCTGTCTGCAACTGATACATGTCAATTATTTATCCTTACAAGTTCAAGTTGGTGTCCACATTCTTTTAACACAGGAGAAAACTGATTTTCATAGAAGCTCTCTGTTTTGACCAAATTGTGTGGGGGTCAATATTTAACACTGGTCTGGGCTGTTTCGAGGCCAATATTTTATATATTATCAAGTATTCCATTTTGATGATTTGGGATCTTCTCAACAGCAATGTATCATTTAAATTTTTCTCCTTGCCTTATACTTTACCTGAAGGGGCTTGAGTTTCCTATTTTTATATAAAACTGTTTTTTAACAATAGAAAAGATATAAATCAAGGGATTAAAAAATTATAAAACAACACAGTACATTTTTCATGGAAGGGACTTTTAAAGTATTCTGAAAACCCATTTATTTTGACTATTCATTGTTTCTTTCAATATATTTTTTGTTTTGCAGTAATTCATGGTGGACAAAAACAGCAAACTAAATATAAATAATATAATGTACAATTTTTCTGACTTTAAAAATAAAAAAAATGAAAGTTATTAAATCCACAAAATATATTTAAATTAAATTTTACCATTTTAAATAGTAAAACTGTAAGTTGCTTTTCTATTTGTGGGCTGTCTGATGCATTTCGTAATGCATCCCTAATAGGAAAGGGGATGGGGATTCTAAGAGAGAAAAAACAAAGAAAAATAGACTAATAGAAAAGCTTTAGAAAAAGTTACAGTTTATAATTTTTTATACTTTGGCTCATCCTCTGAGTCAGTTTATTCTGCATTCCAATGTGAAAGTTAATTTGATTAATTTAGTGATTTCTATTGTTTTACTCTTGGAGAAAGAATACGATGTATGCCTCTAGGATCTCTTTCCACTCCAGTTAACAAGTTAACAGAATTCATCTGTATCCAAGTCCCCTCCTCCCCTCCAGACTCCTTACCCCTGACCCTGGTATTGTGTCTTAGGCTTATGTTTCTTTTTCTTTCTCTCTCTCTCTCTCTTTTTTTTTTTTTTGGTCGGTAAGGGGATCACAACCCATGGCATGGCGTGGTCTGCACCATGCTCAGCCAGTGAGCACACCGGCCATCCTTATATAGGATCCGAACCCAGGGCCTAGGCACTACCAGTGCCACACTCTCCCGAGTGAGCCACGGGGCCGGCCCATGTTTCTAATAAAGAGTATTTCAGATAAGAAGAGACAACTATGAAAGATACCTCATTTTTTCCCATGCTACTAATTACAAGCTTACCTTCCTGGAGAGCACAGCTTCCTATCAATGGTGCAAAATGGCAATTAGTACGTATTAGTAAGGATAAGATCACCATTAAAAATATCTAAACAGTGAGTATTATTGTTTGTAAAATAACTAAAAAAGATCTTTGAAAAATAGATTTGGAATGTCCTTTTTTCTGTGATAGGAAGACATAAAAGCAACCTCTTTTCTAATGAATAAAGTAATCAGTAGTATTGGAAACTTCAGTATTCATCACCTGGGTGGGATAAGGGATTGTCAGTTGTATACAGTCATTAAAATATTCTAGGGGAATTAATATATATGTCTTTGAAAGCCCCAGTTTGAGACCTATAATTTAAAACTCTGAAAATGTGCATGGGAACTGAATAAATCTGTAATTTGCAAATTCTATCTGCCCTCTTTAGAACACCTGCCATGGGACAGACATTGCCAGAACCTTTACATGTATTGGCCTGTGTCTTCATAATCATCTGGGGAGGGGAATATTTAAACTCAATTTGTGAATCTGGAATTAGAAATGTGAAGTATTTGCTTATAATCACAGAACCAGTGAATGGCGTAAAGTGGGGAGACAGTCCTGGTCTCTCTTACACCAAAGTAGACTCTTCCTACTATGCAAACTGGAATTAGAAATGTGAAGTATTTGCTTATAATCACAGAACCAGTGAATGGTGTAAAGTGGGGAGACAGTCCTGGTCTCTCTTACACCAAAGTAGACTCTTCCTACTATGCAAATTGGTCTCCCCTCCTCAGTTAAAAAACACTGCTCACCACTAAGCAGGGATTTCAGTTAAAGGGAGATATGTTCTCCATGAAAAAATATTGAACACAATCAAAAAGTTAAAATCAAAGTTATGTGACTTTTTCATATCAGATATATTCAACGATGCAATAGAAAAGACCATTTTAAGAACCACTATTGAATCTGTTATACTCAGAGTGAATCTCGATGACTGTTATCACACATACATGTGATTTTATGTATAGACACAGAAAAGGTGTGTTTTTTTTCATTGTACATGTTTGTGGGGTACAATTTGTTGGTTTAATACATGCATATATTGTATAATGATTTGATCAGAATAGTTAGAATATCTGTCAGCTAAACATTTATCATTTCTTTGTGGTTATAACATTCATTATCCTTCTTTCTGGCTATTTTGAAATATACAGTACAATATTATTAGCTGTTGTCACCCTAGAACACCGGAATCTATTCTTCCTATCTAACTGTAACTTTGTTAACTTTAAATTGGTCTCCCGTCCTTTCCCCAGCACCTTCTTCCCCCTCCCTTTCCTGTCTCTGTCTTTTCCTCCCTTTTCCTTTTCCTCACTATTTGTTTTTCTTTTTTTCCTTTTCTTTTTCTTAATTGACCCAATAATAGTATTGTTTATTTATTTATTTTCAAAAATTCCTTTCTATTGAAGACCTTAATAATTACTATCGCTTAAGAGTAATAGTATTTTTTAAACAACAATCATTTAACATACTTTATTCTTTGTATTTCTACATTTCAAAATATGGATTATTTAAGCTGAAAAAAACCCAATTTTATCTGTACCATATATACAGATTACTGCTATGTCAAATAGAATTTCACATTTTAAGTGGCTGCATTTCTGTTGTTGAACTGCTATCATAGTGAATTCATTCGGACAAATTCAGTCAGCTACAAACAACTTTAGCACTTTTATAGGAAGGAAACTGGGGTGGGGTGCCTAGGTTAGATAGAAAATTGGGTGAAGTCATGATTTTTTAGATAGGCCAAATTTTAATTTTCAAGTATAATAGCTTAAAGATTATAATAAAATCTTATTGCTTAATTTTAAATTGGGAAATTCTTTCAGATATATAAGATTTTAGTTATTAATATAGTAAGAAGTTGAAGGTTTTCAAAAATGCTGTACAAATTGGATGACTAATTAAAATATGTACTAGTCTAAAATTCCTCCTTTTCTAAATATCTCTATTTATTATGTACTAGTCTAAAATTCCTCCTTTTCTAAATATCTCTATTTATTAAATACTGCTTTTTGCAAAATGGAAAAGACATTTTTTTACCCTAGTTCATAACATTTTAGCATTGTTTTCTTTTACCGTATGAGATCTTTAAAAAATCAAGATACAGTTAGGGTAAGAATTCCTATGATTCTCAACATTCCAGGCTACTCATCTGAAAAAAAGAGTATTTTGTCATGGACCTGCTTCAATAATAGGCTGAATTTCCTAGATTTATATTTATGGTATAGGCAGGTATAAAGCATTTTGTTAATCAGTGTGCTTTATTACCTTTCCACTTTATTTCCATATTGTTTTTCTTCTATTGATTTTTATAAATATAAAATATAATGTAAATTGGTTGTATGTCTCTGTGACACTTAAGTTGAGCAAAATTATATATATATATGTATATATACTTCTTTTGTTATGATAACATTGAGAGTTTTAAAAATATAAGACTTGTAATAATCTGCTTTGATTTTTTTAAAGATTGAAATAACAATGCTTTGAAAAATTTAGTCACAATGGCTATAACTTCCTATTTAGTAAAGAAAATATCCAGTTTAAAAGACTCCAAAAATAATTTTATTGATAATAAATACAGGCAATGCAGTTCTTCTAATTTAGCTTTTCCTCACATCTTTGAAGCATATTATCGAGCTGGAAACAGCCAACCAAGACTGTTGATTAGTGTTGGTTTGACATTTTGTGCCTGTGTGAAAGTATTCATCTACCCCGATCATGGTCCAATTATTAAAGTCTGTACCAGATGCTACCTTCTGTCTAGAGGGGGCAAATTAATCTAATCTCTACAAGGTACTTTGTAAACTAGCAGTAGCCCAGGAAAGAAGTAATTCATTTACAAGACAAAAAAAATCCCATTAGGACTTTTGACTGATAAATGGGTCACAGTTAATCACCGACATGAAGACTGTACAAAAATGTTTGATAATACATTTTTTATAAGTTCCACTTAAAATATTTTTCTACTACGTTTTTTTAAATGGCTGCTTAGGATTCCATTATGTAGATGGTTTGTATTTTATTTAACTAGCCACAATCATTGAAGTCCATTTTAACATTTTATTATTATAAATAGTGCTTTCATGAATTGACAACATAGTATCTTTAAACATTAGCATCCTCTTCCCACAAATTCTTAGACGTAGTATTTCTAATCTATAATATTTTGACTGTGAATCTGTGACAGTCATATTCATAATTCTTTTATCCTTTTATAATATTGCTTGTAATAGAACTTGGGATAAATGGATTGAATATGGAAGCTATTGATGTTGGCCCAGATATTGTTGATTAAACAGGAACATACACACCAGTTTTGCAAATGGACAACTTTGAACTGAAGTAACCTCATCCATCAAATAATAATGCCTGCTTTAATTTATGTGCCAGGATAGCGAGAGGATCAAATAAGATGTATTTGTAAAACATTTTTGAAAAATGAAACCCACAATTTAATATGCAGTGTTTTATGAAACTATAACATAGTTATTGCTTAACTATCTGAGATATATTTGTGATAATTACTTTACTGATTATTTATTTAACAAATGCTTAGTAAGCACCTATGTAGATCAGACCATATGCTGGCCGTATGGGATATGATCACTAAAAGCAGAAAAAAAAAAGTCGGCTTTCTTAAATTTAGAATTATGTTAGCTAAGTACCTAATAGAACTGATTTATAATGACAAGTGCTTTTTTTTATTAGTAAAACTGCATTGTGTGATAGCAAAAACTGTTTAGCTTTTGAAGGAATGACGAAAGCACACCTTTGTATTTTCGTACCATTACAATGCCTCTTTAAGGAGAGAAAGTATGATTGTAGACTAGTCAAAGCCAGAAAATACAAACCTTACAACCAAAAGTGGTACTTAAATAAGTGTTTTAAGAGTGCTTGCTTTGTATTTGACATTGTACTAGTACCATGATCTTGTTCCCTAGTTTTGAGTTCAATTTCACATAATCATTGTGCTTTAAATGAGTGGCTTTAAAGTTTGAATATAGCCTGGATCAATATTACAGGGAAAACTTAATAGAATCTACCCACCCCCACCACTGTTTGTTTATTAATCCGTTAACGTTTGAACTTAAGGACACATAGAAAGTTCAAAAATAATAATGTGATCCAGGAACAATCTGGAAAATTGAATTTATAACTGTCGGCCTTCTCTTCTCAGGTGTCCCCACCACTGTTTGTTTATTAATCCGTTAACGTTTGAACTTAAGGACACATAGAAAGTTCAAAAATAATTATGTGATCCAGGAACAATCTGGAAAATTGAATTTATAACTGTCGGCCTTCTCTTCTCAGGTGAAACTTTTCCAGAAGATTTTTCAATATTATTTACAGTAAAACCCAAAAAAGGGATTCAGTCTTTCCTTTTATCTATATATAATGAACATGGTATTCAGCAAATTGGTGTCGAGGTTGGGAGATCACCTGTTTTTCTATTTGAAGACCACACTGGAAAACCTGCCCCAGAAGACTATCCCCTCTTCAGAACCGTTAACATTGCTGATGGAAAGTAAGTAACCTATTAATTAAATGTTGTATCTATGTTGAAAGTAATAATTTCATTCAATCACTCATCAAATATTTATGAAGTTTGATACAGTTTTTCTAGGGGCTGGTGAGAAAGAAATGCACACAATAAAATACCTAAACTTATGTAGTTTGCTTTACAGTCTGGGCAGACAAACAATGGAAATTAAACAAACAAACAAACAATAAAACCCCTAATAAATAGTATAGGAAGTGGTGATAAGTGAGAGAGAAAAAGAGTAGTGAAGAGGATAGGGAATGGCAGAGGGGGGTACAATTTTAAGAAATGAGGTCAGGAAAAACCTCACTAAGAAGTCAGTGCATGCCATGATGATAATCAAAAGCATACTCTTCCAGGAGCCCACTTTTCCAGGAGGAGGGGGAAGCAAGTACAAAGTCTCTGATTCCAGGGTGTGGCTGATTTGTTCCAAGCCACAAGGACAACAACATGGCAGGTGCATAATGGGATGGTGCAGGTGGAGAAGCAGTGGCCAGATGGTATAACACATTGTAGGAGGTTGCGAGCACTTCGGGTTCTACTCTAAGTGAAGTGGGAAGTCACTGGAGGCTTTTATTTTTTATTTTATTTTATTTTATTTTTGTCTTTTTTTGTGACCGGTAAGGGGATCGCAACCCTTGGCCTGGCGTCGTCCACACCGTGCTCAGCCAGTGAGCACACCAGCCATTCCTATATAGGATCCGAACCCGCGGCGGGAGCGTCACTGCGCTCCCAGCACTGCAC
>NW_007728577.1:263803-264833 GCF_000696425.1 Galeopterus variegatus
AAAATTTAATTGAAACATTTGGATTATACATATTTATGAAGTACAGAGCTATATTTCAATACACGTATACAATTTGTAGTGATCAAATCAGAACAGTTAGCAAATTTATCATTGCAAAAGTGTATTTTATTGTGATGAGAACATTTAAATTCTCTTTTAGCCATTTGACAACATACGTTAGTTTACTTTAAATTATAGATGCCCAGCACCACTTACTTTGACAATATATTGAATAAAATTAATACCTGGTATTGTTTAATCACTATTTAATTCATATATTCTTTTAGTAACAATTTATTAAATGCTTACTATGTGCCAGGCACTATACTATTCACTCGACTCTTAAAATGTGAGGTATTTGTTGACTTTAACTGGCATAAAAATGGTTTAAATGCAAAAATTGTTGATATTTAAGCACACTTCAATTTGTTAAAAACGATCATGACATTCATCATGAATGGCCATTCATTGCCTAAGTATTCATCTACTAGCCACCCCTTGGCCAGCAGTCTTCAGAGCACAGGAGCTGCAGCAGCGAACAACCCAGGTGAAGTCTCTCTACTCCTGGAGTTTAAATTCTATTAGAAAAGACAAACAATAGACTAACAAACACTTAATATGCAAAGTGCTGATAGTGCTATGAATTAAAGTAAATCAAAGTAAGGGATGTAGGGTGTACTATTTTGATTGGACAGTCCTCTTTGATGAGGTTGCACTGAGCAAAGTCACCCTGGAAGTGAGGGAATAGCTATGTGGGACGTGGAGGAAGAGCACTCCTGGCAGAGTGAGGAACATGTGCCGGGAACAGTAGGAGGCAATCAGGTAGCTGGGCTGCAGGGAGTCAGAAAGCAGAAAGTCAGACATGAGGTCAGAGAGGGCCAGGGGTCACTGCTGTGAGGTGAGATAAGGACTTCAGCTTTTTTTTTTTTTTCCTTTTTGTCTTTTTTCCTGACCGGCAACGGATCGCAGCCCTCAGTGTCGCGCCCGTACCGGACCGGGACGGCAACGGGATCGCAACCCTCGGTGTTGC
>NW_007728577.1:265569-268244 GCF_000696425.1 Galeopterus variegatus
TTCAAAACTAAGTGTTAATGTAGTATTTTGAATGTCATATGTGACACCATGATTATGGCATATTATAACAGCTTAAATTAATTCAACAAAAATACCAACTTTAGTCTAATCAGCTTTTAACAATTGAAATCATTTTTTATTTTCTGTTAATGAAAATCACATACCTACAATACTGGGATGGTTTAAGTTAAGACGCAGGCTTCTTGGCATAAAGTATGTGTAAATTTCACTCTCACTGTATTAAGTGGCTCCTTATATTAATCTTTGCTCAACTCAAACCAAGCAGATGCCTATGCTAGTTGAATGTGCTAGTGGAAAGATCAAAGATTAAGTGTTTATGGAAATATACTTGGTCCTCACCAGTAGCCATGCCAAGTCACATGAAACAGACATTTTAGGAAGGCTCTTGCAACTTTTTGGGGTACTTTATTTTATGGATCTAGTCCTAGACACTTCTGGAATATTAATCTAGCAGTTTTCATGTGGAAAAAAAATAAAATATAAGCCAGAGTGGTTTGCAGAATCCAAGTGAGCTTCACTTACTGGTTTATGTTAGCACCAGATATTGTTAATAAAACATACCGTTTTACAGTATGGTTAGGGTATGTGTATTTCCAACAGGCTGGCCATCTCTCCCCCTTAATCCTGTCATCACTGCCTGGAATTAGCTGAAGCAGTAGCTGCAGAGTGAATTGAGACTCTCACTCCACACATGCCTTGACTATGCTTTCTTTCAGCTTTCCCACATCCTGCCAACCCTGGAAAGAAGGAGAGATATTGTGTCTCAGTCTTGGATCCTGCCCACAGTAGTGATCTATAACTGTCTTGAAATTAAAGTGGAAAAAGAAAACGAAAGCACTTGAAATAAATGTGAATAAAGACAGAGTAGCACATTGTGTTTTACAATTAGAACGTTCAGTTGCTCCAGATGGAACAGTCATTCAATTAGTAGACATACCCTTTTACCACCAATCTCTGGAGATCACTGGAGCAGAATTTTTAAAAGTGGAATTCCACTTTGGAAGAAAGCATTTGCGTACATGGAAACTATTACTTACCCCATATCCCACCCTAATCTCTATCAGATACCCTCATCAGGACAGAGTGAGGTTAAGCTTTTGTTGCTAAGGCACAAAGTGAAGCAAAGAATAGGCACTTCCTTATCAGCATAGACAGCTAATCCTGCTGTGCATCTTATGGCTGCTTGTGTCCTTTCGAGTACCTAGCACTGTGCTGGGTAAACAGTACGTAGTCATCACTTCCTTATCAGCATAGACAGCTAATCCTGCTGTGCATCTTATGGCTGCTTGTGTCCTTTTGAGTACCTAGCACTGTGCTGGGTAAACAGTACGTAGTCATCTGTTTACTGACTGATTAATAAATGAGCCTACATTTTTGTTCTATTTCAGCTCACTTTACAATTTAAAATACACAGTAACTTAACATGAATAATAGTTTGGCAGACAATGTCTTTGAAGCTTACAAATGAATTACTTTGCTTTTTTAGGTGGCATCGGGTAGCAATCAGCGTGGAGAAGAAAACTGTGACAATGATTGTTGATTGTAAGAAGAAAACCACAAAACCACTTGATAGAAGTGAGAAAGCAATTGTTGATACTAATGGAATCACAGTTTTTGGAACAAGAATTTTGGATGAAGAAGTTTTTGAGGTAAAAATAAACCAAACATTAATTTTAGGCTGAATATTGTTAAATAAGATGAACTGGGTTAATAACAATCACAATATATGTTATAAAGCAAATTTGAAAACACGAAAGGGTGACCTACTTTCTTTCTCTGTGGGTGCAGTCGTGATGTTTTCCATTGTTCAGTAAGAGAATGACTAGACAATGGTGACTGTAACGCCTGGGAAGCCTTCACAGAGATTGGTTGATTTGAACACAGGCATGCTATTCTCCTGGGAAGTACAAACAGCTTTACTATTAGTACTTTGTATCATTTCCTTTGGAGAAAAGAACATTTTCTTCACTTCTTTCTCTGAGAGATTGATTTAGAGAAATGTTCGAGTCATATATTCTGCCTTCCTCTGTTCTTCGTGAATGTTTCCAAGGCAAACTAGAAATCATATTGCAAAAGATGAACTTCAAGTTTTTAAATCATTTTTAAAAAAATAATGTGAAGTTTATGGTAGGAAGCGTCCTTCTAATTATATTTCATTAATTATGATAATTATATTCCTTCTTTTAATACTTCAGTCACTGGACCTGGTAACTCATGCTTTAATTTTCATTGAGTCCTTTTTTAACAGAACAAACAGACCTGAGTCTTGACCCAATCGAGGATGTACTCCTGAGACATTATTCATTGCTTTGGTGATTGTTTTTATACAATTTCTGAGTCATTAATTTCACTAAGTATAACAAAATAAAGCCGTATAATGTAATACAGATCAATAGTCATATTTCACATGGGAGATTTACTGTATTTTGTTGACATATGCATATATATATTCACATGTATGTGTACACATACATGTATATCTCAACATACACACATACAGTACTTCTATAAAAAGAACAATGTAAAGCTAAACTATCGCATTCCTATACTTATACACATAACCTATGACAGTTTTAAATATAATTAACATTTGTAACATTTTCAGTTTACTTATTTGGGAGAATATTTGTTTCTGATTGTTCTCAATGGTGTGT
>NW_007728577.1:268925-275670 GCF_000696425.1 Galeopterus variegatus
TAATTTCTAGTCTTGCAAAGGCTTATTTTAAAACTATTTTCATAAACATCAGTTTTACAGGGTAATTTATTTTTGTAACCTACACAAATTTACTATCCTCAAACAAAAATGAGTGATGTGGGAGAACAATATCAGTATAATTTCTCTTTTTAAATTGATTTTTAACTTTATAATATCCCATATCGCATTCTAAATCATGGAGTAACTTCAGCTCTTTACTTGGAAAAACCATTAAAATATGAAGAAAAATAATTTTTAAAAGATTCTTTAATGAAATCCAAAGTGAATAAGACAGTGAGTAGTGAAAAATAAGTTTATTAAGCTGCTCTGCATCTTGGAGTTTCATGAAACCCAACGAAGTTTTAAATAGAATATTTATATACTATGAAGTGTAATTAGATTTTAAAGTGTGAATGAATGCAGAATCTTTCATATCAGGTTTATCTTTTACTATCTTTGATCAATTATATAGGGGAAGTATTTATTTTTACTTAATAAAATAATTTGGATTATATAATTTCAGCATAGCAGAGTGATTATAAGTATTGAATCTGGAAGGAGAAAAATATGATTTTCAGTCTTAGCAACTCACTTAATATTCACCTTTCTATGTGTAATTACTTTATGTAAGTTTCAATTCCTCATTTTTCAAATTGGGAAATATAATAGAACCTCCCTTATAAGGATTTATAAAAAAATAATTGAACTGATCTATATAAAATGCTCAAGATTTTGGCATGAACTTTTATATATACATGCATAATATATATATATGTGGTTGTATGTTGTGTTTAATTATACATGAATGTGTAGTTTTCTTCATTATTGTAATTTTTTTTTATAATTCTGTAACTATATATTGATATTTCAAATATTTTTGTACATTCTTGATATGGGTGACTAACTGTGACCCAATTATCAGTCAAAAGTCCCAGCTGATTCTTTTGTCTTGATAATTCTGTAACTATATATTGATATTTCAAATATTTATGTACATTCTTAATATGGGTGACTAACTGTGACCCAATTATCAGTCAAAAGTCCCAGCTGATTCTTTTGTCTTGTAAATGAAGGACTTCTTTCCTGGGCTACTGCTAGTTTACAAAGTACCTTATAGAGATTAGATTAATTACCCTCTAGACTGAGGGTAGCATCTGGGTACAGACTTTAATAATTGGACCATGATCTGAGTAGATGAATACTTTCACACAGGCACAAAACGTCAAACCAACACTAATCAACAGCCTTGGTTGGCCTTTTCCAGCTTGATAATATGCTTCAAAGATGTGAGGAAAAGCTAAATTAGGAGAACTGTATTGCCTGTATTTATTATCAATAAAATTATTTTTGGGGTTTTTTAAACAGGATAATTTCTTTACTAAATAGGAAGTCGTAGCCATTGTGACTAAATTTTTCAAAGCATTGTTATTTCAATCTTTAATATATATTTTTTTTAAGAATCAAAGCAGATTATTGCAAGTCTTTAATACTTTTAACAAAAAACTGTCTTTGGGAAGATTATTTATTTCATTAAAGCAATTAGTGTAATATAATGGCAATTCAAAGGGGAGAGCTTGTAGATGGAAATTTTGCATCTCTCCAAACTCCTCAGAAAAGATTTTTGAATCCAACTGTCTGTGGAGAAATCAATGAGTAATAATTTATAAAAGCTATGCTATTTTGATAATTCTGCAAGGCTTGAAAAAATCTTACTTTAAAATAATAATAGCCATCTGAAATAATTTATTAAGAGTTAATTATTGCTTTTTAATATCCATGTATTTTTTACTGCATATTTTTTCCAAGGAACATGCTTAAAATTTGTATTGTAAGAGACATAGTTTTTTTTTTTTTATAGAACTATGTAATAGGATGGAGGTAGCTTTTCCATTTATCCACCTTTCCCAGTCTAGATGCATTTAGTTCATGGCCCTTCAAAATTTTTGTTTTCAATTTACTTAGGTATGATTGAATTATAGTAAACTGCAAATGTTAAAAGTGTACCATTTGATTCGTCGTGACTTATGTATATACCTGTGAAACTATCATTATAATCAAGAAAATAAACATTGCCATCTCACCCAAAAATTTCCTTATGACCTCTTATATTTCATTCCTTTTTCCACCCTAACCGCAGACAATCAGTAATTTTCTTTTTATCACTATAGCTTATTTACCTTTTCTAGGACTTTTACAAATCATACTGAATGTAGTCTTTTCAGCTTGGCTTTTTTCACTCAGCATAATGACTTTAAGATTTATCCATGCTTTTGTATGTATTATTATTTTGTTTCTTTTTTATTGCTGAGTACGATTTCAATGTTTGGATAAATCAAAATTTGTTCTTGTATTCTCCCTTAGTGAGCATTCGGGCTGCTTTCAGATTTTGGCCACTACATGTAAAGCTGCTGTAAACATTTATGTATAGATCTTTGTGTGGTCATTTATTTTTGTTAGTCTTGTTTAAATAATCAGAAGTGGAATGTCTGGGTTATTTTGTAGGTGTACGCTTAACTTTTAAAAAACAAAACAAACAAAAAACTGTCAGACTAATCTCCAAAGTGGCATTAACCATTTTATATACCCTCCAGCAGTATATGGGAGTTCCAGTTGTTCTACATCCTTGCTAACTCTTGATATGGTTGGTCTTTTTAATTCTAGTTATTCTAAGTAGTTGTGTAGTAGTATTACATGGTGGCTTTAGTTTGAATTTCTTTCATGACTGATGATATCAAGCATGTTTTTCAGGTGGTTATTGGCCATCAATGCATTTCCATTTGTGAGGTGTCTTTTCAAATCTTTTGCCTATTTTAAAAAATTGGGCTGTTTGTCTTCTATTATAGACTTTTAAGAATTCTTTTTATATCCTGCATATACTTTTTTGTCTGATAGATGTTTGCAAGTGTTTTTTCCATATTCTGACTTGCCTTTTTATTTTCTTAATCATGTCTTTCAAAATGTGAAAGCCCATTATGTTGATAAAGTTTAAACTTTTTCGTTGTTATGGTTTGAATTTTTTGTGTTCTATGAAACCTTTAACTATAACAGGATCACAAAGATTTTTTCCTATATTTACTATGAGGATGTTGTTTTATGTTTTATATACAGGTCATGCCCCATTTTGAGTTAATATTTGTATTTAGTCTGAGGTCATCATTTGTTGTTTTTACATAAGGATATCCAATTAATCCAGCACACTTTATTAAAAATATTCTCTTTTCATGCATTGAATTGCATTGGTTTCTACATCAGAAATCAATTGACAAATGAGTGGACCTATTACTGAACTTTCTACCTTATTCCATTGATTTATTTGTCTACCTTTTCACTAATACCAAAGCAACTTGATCACTGTAGTTTTACCAGATGTTTTAAAATCAGGTGGAGAAAATACACCTACTTTTTATTCTTTGTAAAGCACGACTCTAGTTATTTCAGGTCATTTGTACTTTTACGTACATTTTGGAATAAGCTTATCAATTTCTACAAAAAAAGTTGTGATTATAATTGAGATTGTGTATCAGTCCATTTCTGTTGCTTATAACAAAATACCTTGAATTAGGTAATTTATAAAGAAAACAAAATTTAATGTTGGGAAGTGCAAGGTCCAGGGAACATGTCTGGTGAGGGTCTTTGTGGTGGCAACAGAAACCCACAGTCTCACATGGCAGAAATGGCAGAGCAGAGAGGGAGATAGCCCCTCCTGCACTGTCTTTTTACAGCCCTCAGAACCATGTCCATGACCACCTTTTTTAATCCATTCACTAGGCGTGGTCCTCAGAATCTAATCATCTCCCCACCTTGCAATTACCAGAATAGGATTTTCCACCCTCTTAAAAGTTACAGTGAGGATTTAAGCTGCAACGAGGTGGAGGTGTGGGGGGAGGTATCCAATGTATAGAAGATTGCATTTAAACTACAGATCAAAATGAAGAGAAAGGACATTTTAAATAATGTTGAGTTTCCTATTTTCTTAACATTAACATGATACAATTCGCCATTTATTTCGGGATTCTTTAATTTCTTTCACAATGTTTTGTAATTTTTAGAGTAGAGATCTTGGAAGTCTTTTATTTAATTTGTTCCTAGGTATTATTTTTTGGTACTACAGTAAATGAAATAATTTTTTAGCATAATCTTTCAATATTTTGTTGCTAATATATAAAAACAATATTTTTATATTAATCTTGTATCTAACAGCCTTGTTAGGGCTGGCCCGGTGGCGCACTGCTATAATGCGCCGCTTGGGAAGCATGGCGGCGCTCCCGCCGAGGGTTCGGATCCCACATACAGACCGGTTCCCGCTCACTGGCTGAGCGAGGCGCGGAAGCAACACCGAGGGTTGCGATCCCGTTGCCGGTCCCTGTCCAGTACGGGGGCGACACTGAGGGTTGCGATCCGTTGCCGGACATGGAAATAGACAAAAAGAAAAATAAAAAAAATAACAGCCTTGTTAAATTCCCTTATTAGTTCTTGTATATCTTTAATGCAAAGATTGATATAATCTGAAAGTAGAAACCATTTTACAACTTTTCTATCTTTATGCTCTTCATTTATTTTTCTCACTTATAACAATGGACAGGAACTCCACTAAAATGTTAAATAGAGATTATGAAAGCAGGCTTTCTGACTTTTTTCCCCTGACGTCATGTGGAAGAAAATTTAGTCTTTTGCCATTTAGTGTGATGTTGGCTGAAAGTTTTTAATGGAAGCCCATCATCAGTTTGAAGGTCACTACAAGTCATAGTTTTCTGAAATTTTTTTATAATGAATGTGTAGTGAATTTTGTCAAATGCTTTTTCTACACCGATTGAAATGATCATGTGTTTTTTTTTTCTCTGTTTGCATCTTAAATTACACTGATTGGTTTTCAAAGGTTTAAAAACAACCTTTTATTTCTTAGACCCCATTTGTTCATTATGTATATTATCATATTTATATAGTGTTAGATTCAATTTGCTAAAAATCTTTAAAGATTTTGGGTCTGTACTAATGAGGGATATTGGTCTACAATTATCTATATTTTTAATGTCTTTGTCAGGTTTTGATATGAGGGTTATGCTGGTCTCATAAACTGATCTTGGCAGTGATTTCTCCTCATCCATATTGTGAAAACTTTCATATATGATTGATGTTATTTCTTTCTTGAATGCTGGATTGAATTCATCAGTGAAAATGTCAGGGGCCTAGTTTTCCTTCCAGAAATGCTTTTTTAAAGATACTTATTTCTTTATTAAATACATGTATAGGTGAATTCAGTTTTTCAGTTTCTTCTGTCAATCTTGTAAGTTTTTTCATGGCCATTCAGTTAAAATGTTTTCCAATTTTTATTTTATCTTTGACCCATGAATTATGTAGAAGTGTGTTTTTTAATGTCTAGCTACTTGAGTATTGTTTTTAGATATTATTATTGGTTGTTATTAATAATTTTAATATCATAAATATTATTATTAATTATAATAACTCTATAATTCTGTTGTCATCTGAGAATAAACTTGGTGTGATCTTGATCCATTTATATTTATTGGGACTTGTTTTATGTTCCAGAATGTAGTCTGTCTTGGTAAAAGTAGCACATGTCCTTAAAAAGAAAGTGCATTTTGATATTGTTGGATACAGTCTTTTATAAATGCCACTTAGATCTTTTACGTATTTTATTCATTTATTTCTTGTCTATATGTTCTACCAGTTGTTGAGAAGTGGTGCTAAAATCTCCTACCATAATTGTAGTATTGCCTATTTTCTTTTTCATTTTGCCAATTTTTGTTGCATATATTCTGTTCTTAAGCACATGCACGTTTACAATTGTTATGCCTGTCTACTTTTCACTTTTTTTTATTCTGAAGTGTCACTCTTTATTTATTATAATATTCTTTGTCTTGAAGTCTATTTTATGTGATATTAGGGTGGCCACTTTTTTTTTTTGTTAACTTACTGTTTGTATGGTATATATTTTTCCTGTTCATTTACTTTCAAACTATCTGTGTCTTTATACTTAAAATATGCCTGTTGGAGGGTTTGGCTTTTTATCCTCTCTGTTAATTTCTGCCTTTTAATTGGTGTGGTGTACTTTCGATGTACATTAAATGTTATTGATTTGCTATTGACATGGTTGGATTTAGGTCTAATATTTTACTATTTGTGTTTACTTTGTACTCTTTATTCTCTAGTCCTTTCTCTCCATTTTCTGCCTCCAATCTTTAATATTTGCTGGTGGGGGATTATTTGAATATGTATTAGTATCCCATTTTATTTTACCTGTTGAAGTTTTTGCTATTTTTTTTATTTGTGGGAGAGATTCTTTAAGAATTACAAAATATATACCAACATTTTATTATTTATTTCTTGTTAATATTGTACTATGTTACATGTAATGTAGAAATCCTCCAATCTTCTACTCACACTGATCTTTATATACTTGTCGTATTTATTAGATCTACATACATTGGAAATACCACAAGGTGTTATGTTTTTTGCTTTAAAGTAAAAAAAAAGCTTTTTAAACCTCTTAAGGAAAAAACCAGTTTTATATCTAACCAAATATTTACCATTTCTGTTAATCTTTCATTTCTAAAAACCTAAATTTCCCTGTGGTATAGTTTACCATCAGTTTGAAGAGCTTCCATTAGGCTTTCTTGTAGAGCAGATCACCTGTTAGTTTTGTTTGTTTGTTTGTTTTTTATATGTGAGAATGTCATTCTTTTTCTTTCATTACAAAAGCGTATTTTTACTGACTGTAGAATTC
>NW_007728577.1:276064-277916 GCF_000696425.1 Galeopterus variegatus
GAGCTTCCATTAGGCTTTCTTGTAGAGCAGATCACCTGTTAGTTTTGTTTGTTTGTTTGTTTGTTTTTTATATGTGAGAATGTCATTCTTTTTCTTTCATTACAAAAGCGTATTTTTACTGACTGTAGAATTATGTATTAACAGTTTTATTATTCTAGCACTGCAAAAATGTTGTTTCACTGTCTTCTGGCCTCCATGCTTTCTGATACAAAATCTACATTCAAACTGTTGTTGTTCTGTACTTGATGTACAGCTTTCTGTAGCTGCTATCAGGATTTTTTCTTTATGTTTGCTTTTGAGCTGTCTGATTAGGAAGCATCTAGTCATGGTTTTGTTTGAATTTATTCAGTTTGGGGTTCATTGAAGACTTTAAATCTGTAAATTAATGGGGTTTTAAAAAACAAATTTAGGAAACTTTTAGCTTTTAAAAATAGTTTTTATTTGTTGCCAACCACTTGTAACTTCTCACTTTTTCTTTTTTTAATGGTGTACCTCTTTGCCTCTTGGAGAAGATTTATCATTTCTGTTTTAGAGACTCTTTCTGAGAGTTTCCATGTTTGGGTCATCTTAGGGTTGGCAATCATTTATTGTTTTGTTGTTGCTGTGTTAATAAACAAACTATTTTTTAGAACAGGTTTAGGTTCATAGCAAAATTGAGCAGAACGTTTGGTAGTTCCTATATATAAGTACTCCCTGTCTCACCTGCCTCCCCACCTTCCCCACTGTCAACATCCCACACCAGAGAGGGAATTTGTTACTATTGATGAATCTACATTGATAATTATTATCATGCAAAGTCCGTAGTTTATGTTATGGTTCCCTCCTGGTGTTGTATATTCCATGGGTTTGGAAAAATGTATGACATGTATCCATGATTTTAGTATCTTAAAGAGTAGTTTCACTTGCCTAGAAATTCTCTGTGCTGCACCTATTCTTCCCTCTCTCCCTTGCAACCTCTGGCAGCTGCTAAACTATTTACTGTCTCCATAGTTTTGCCTTTTCCAGCATACCATATCGTAGTAGTCATACAGTATGTATCCTTCTCAGATTGGCTTCTTTCATCTAGTAATATGCATTTAAGTTTCCTCCTCGTCTTTTCATGGCTCGATAGCCCATTTCTTTTTAGTGCTGAATAGTATTTCATTGTCTGGATGTATCACAGTTTATTAAGCCATTCATCTACTGAAGGATATCTTGGTTGCTCTCAAATTTTGGAAACTATGAATGAAGCTGCTATAAAATCATGTGCAGCTTTTTGTGTAGACATAAACTTTCAAATCACAAATACTAAGGAGAATGATTGTTGTAAGAATATGTTCAGTTTTTTAACAAACTGCCAAACTGTCTTCCAAAATTTCTGTACTATTTTGCATTCTCATCAGCAATGAATGAGAATTCTTTTTGCTTCACCACTTCACCAGAATTTGCCGTTGTCACTATTTTGGATATGGCCACTTTAATAGGTGTGTAGTGGTATATCATTGTTGCTTTTATTTGAAGTTCCCTAGTGACATATGATGTTGAACATATTTTTGTATGCTTACTTTTCATCTATATCTCTTCTTGGATGATATGTCTGTTCATAACTCTTGTACATTTTAAAATCTGATTGTTCTTTTCTTATTGAGTAATAAGAGTTTATTTTGTATTCTGGATGAGTCCTTTATTAGATATGTCGTGTGCAATGCTTTTTTCTGGTCTGCAGCTTGTTTTCTCATTGTCTTGATATTGTCTTCCGTAGAGCAGAGGTTTGCATTTTAATGAAGCCCAGATTATCAATTATTTCTTTCATGGAAAGTCATTGTCATACCCAAAATAATCTAAGATTTCCTGTGCTGTCTTCTAGAAGTTT
>NW_007728577.1:279043-294525 GCF_000696425.1 Galeopterus variegatus
AAATATGAAATTACTTGTAGTATTTTTGTAGATGTTCTTTAATGAAATTGAGGAAGTTCTCCTCTATTCCTAGTTTGCTATAGGATTCTATCACGAGTGAGTGTTGGATTTTGTGCAATGTTTTTCTGCATCTGTTAATATGATTATTTGGTTTTTATTTTTTAGCCCGTTGATGTGATTATATTAAGTGATTTTTCAAATGTTGAACCAGCCTTCCATACCTGGGATAAATCCTACTTGGTAGTGGTGTATAATTATTTTTATACATTGTTGGATTTGATTTGCTAATATTTTATTGAAGACTTTTACATTTACATTTATGAGAGATATTGGTCTGTAGTTTATTTTATTTTAATGCCTTTACTGGTTTTGCTGTTAGGGTGAAGTAGCCTCATAGAATGAGTTAGGAAGTATTCCCTTTGCTTCTATCTTCTGGAAAGATTTTTCTTAAATGTTTGTTAGAATTCACCATGAGCCCAACTTGGCCCGGTGCTTTCTGTTTTAGAAGATTATCAATTTTTGATTCAATCACTTTATTGGTTATAGGCCTATTGTGATTTTATATTCTTTGTGTGTGAGTTTTTCTAGATTCTGTCTATCAAAGAACTGGTCCATTTCATCTAGGTTATTAAATTTGTAAGTATAGAGTTTTTCAAATTTTTTATTATTCTTTTAATGTCCATGCGATCTGTAGTATGCACCCTTTTCATTTCTGATTCTAGTCATTTGTATCCTCTTTTTCTCTTAGGCTGGCTAAAGGCTTATTAATTTCATCAATGTTTTCAAAGAAACAGCTTTTTATTTTTCCGGTAGTTTTCTGTATTAATTTCTATTTTCTGTTTTATTATTTTGGCCCTATTTTTTTTTTNATAAAATACCAGCCGAAAAACTGAAACATTATCTTCTCTGAGTGAAGAATGGAAAACACGCCGGATCCTCTGCCCACTGTCGTCTGGGGGGCTTCAGCCATGGGAGCAGCTCACAGTGGGCCTCCGTTCTAGACTTCCAAATGGCAGTGAATAAAGCGTTAGCCACAACATCACTTTAGGTAGAATTCAAAAGAAAGAATTTCGTATGAAACTACCAAACTATTTTTGTAAGACTGCAGGCTTAGTCTATTTATTTTTCTTTACACACCCTATCCTCAAAAGTTTTGAGGAGTGCTAAAAATGATACAAAACCCAAGAAGATAACCATAATAAAGTAGAAGCAACAGAAGGAAGGAAACCAAAGACAGGGCCAGAAAACGGAGCTAGAAAAGAGGTTAAGCGGACGCGTATGTCTGGTCTCTCCATCCACTCGTGCAGGCGAGCGTGTAGCACGCCTGGCTCCAAGCCTTCCAAGGTGCGAAGAGGAACCAGGTCAAGTTAGCCTCCCAGGCTCTGTAAGATAAAAGCAAATGAATTTCACAGAAGACCGACTCTTCCTGGTATTAAGACCATGAGAAACAACAACAACAACAACAAAGCATGCTTAGTTCCTTTGTTTAAAAGAAATGAAGTGAAATAATTACCTTTTCTCCAATGTCTTGCCTTTGCGTCTTTTGTTCACTGAATTTATGTGGATCTCTCTATTCTATTCCATTGATTCATTTGTCAGTTCTTTCACCAATACCACACTGTATTGATTACTGTAACATTTTAATAAGTCTTGAAGTCAGGCATTGTCATCTCTGTCTATGTTATTTTCCTTCAATACTGACTTGGTTCGTTNATGCAATCAATACTCTGGTATCACAGCACATGGCTCACAGGATTGCGCTGTCTCCTGTCACGGCCGCTCCAGACCCGTCGCCATCTCCTAGTCTACAACAGCAACAGCCAATGTTTATACACTGTTCTCCAAGGACACACCCTACAAAACTGTTCAGATTCCTCTCCTGATCAAGTGATTACTCGGGACACCTGCCTGAGTCTTCATAAGCAGTGTGGCTTCACCAGCAACTTTCCACGATGAGAAGATTATAAGCAGAGTTTGCAAGAATCCTCCTCCCCTTTTTTCTTAAGACAAGGTTATGAGGTGATTAAATAAATAACTTTTAAAAAAACAAAAAGACCCCAAAAACAAAATAAACAAAAAATCCTATGAAAGAATTTCAAATAGCAATATCATCACCGGATAAGCACTGATATTATAGGCGATCAGCCAGCTAAGAGTTAATTTGGAGAATCTAGCTCTAAACTAATTAGTGTTCCAGTTTCAACCTTTGCACCAACTGAATCAGTTCACTTTCTGCCTAATTAGCTCAACTTTCAGAGGGGACTATGCATAAAATGCCCCATATGGGTGGTCGTCCTATTTCCCCACCTAAAAGAAAGTATAAAACTGCTTATCTGCATGCTGATAACTTTGAGTTTAAAGAACAAGCAGGAAGTGGGGTATGTATTTCAGCAGAACTGTCACATTAATACAAATATCTGAACAAAACCGTGAAGATTTTAGAGGTGCCAACAAAGTAATAGAGTATAAAATACCAGCCGAAAAACTGAAACATTATCTTCTCTGAGTGAAGAATGGAAAACACGCCGGATCCTCTGCCCACTGTCGTCTGGGGGGCTTCAGCCATGGGAGCAGCTCACAGTGGGCCTCCGTTCTAGACTTCCAAATGGCAGTGAATAAAGCTTTAGCCACAACATCACTTTAGGTAGAATTCAAAAGAAAGAACTTTGTATGAAATTACCAAACTAGTTTTGTAAGTCTGCAGGCTTAGTCTATTTATTTTTCTTTACACACCCTATCCTCAAAAGTTTTGAGGAGTGCTAAAAATGATACAAAACCCAAGAAGATAACAATAATAAAGTAGAAGCAACAGAAGGAAGGAAACCAAAGATGGGGCCAGAAAACGGAGCTAGAAAAGAGGTTAAGAGGACGCGTATGTCTGGTCTCTCCGTCCACTCGTGCAGGCGAGCATGCAGCACACCTGGCTCCAAGCCTTCCAAGGTGCGAAGAGGAACCAGGTCAAGTTAGCCCCCCAGATAAGATAAAAATTTGCTTTTATCTTATCTTGCTGTAAGATAAAAGCAAATGAGTTTCACAGAAGACCGACTCTTCCTGGTATTAAGACCATGAGAAACAACAACAACAACAACAAAGCATGCTTAGTGCCTTTGTTTAAAAGAAATGAAGTGATAGAATAAACTACATCCTTAACAATATCTTAGCACAGTTTCATAGGGCTTTTCCTTAAATTGCTCCTTCCCGTGTGGTGCCCAGTTAAATGTGAATTCCACATAAGTGTTTCTAATTTCAAATTCCACTTTTTTTTATTGCTGCTGTATAAGAAGATGATTGAACTTTGTAACGTAAACCTTGTATCTTGCAACCTTGGAATAATCACTTAATCACTTATTAGTTCCGGGAGTTGGTTTTTCTTTTTTATTCTTGGTAAATTCTTTTGGATTTTCTACACAATCATGTTGTCTATGAACAGAGACAGTTTAAATTTCTTTCTTCCCAATTCCTATATCTTTTATTTCCTTTTCTGGTGTTATTGCATTAGCTAGAACTTCTAGTGTGATGTTGAAAAGCAATGTTGAGTGCACGTCCACATGCAAAAAAAAATGGAATCTAGATACAGACCTTAGGTCCTTCACAAAAGTTAACTCAAAATGGATCATAGACCCAAATGTAAAACACAAAGCTATAAAACTTCTAGAAGACAGCACAGGAGAAATCTTAGATTATTTTGGTTATGACAATGACTTTCCATGAAAGAAATAATTGATAATCTGGGTTTCATTAAAATGCAAACCTCTGCTCTACGGAAGACAGTATCAAGACAATGAGAAAACAAGCTGCAGACCAGAAAAAAGCATTGCACATGACATATCTAATAAAGGGCTCATCCAGAATACAAAATAAACTCTTATTACTCGATAAGAAAAGAACAATCAGATTTAAAAAAAAAAAAAAAAAAAAATGAAGTGATAGAATAAACTACATCCTTAACAATATCTTAGCGCAGTTTCATAGGGCTTTTCCTTAAATTGCTCCTTCCCGTGTGGTGCCCAGTTAAATATGAATTCCACATAAACAAACAAGACATACTTACACTAAACAATTATTCATTATCTGTGATTCAAATTTAATGAGGCACCTGTATTTTTATTTGCTAAATCTGGGTGAAAGCCTCATAATCAAAATGATAATCTGTGTATCTGTGCGTGCTGATAGCACTGACCAAAATATATGATACTACACAGGGACCAGCCCCCATCAGTGCTATAGTTTAGTGACTTTGAGTATCCAGAGTATCACACTCAAAAATGGAATGCTTTACGGAAAAATGGAATGCACTTTGGGGGCGTTGAGGACTGGAGAAGGTTTTACTTGGAAATTCATGTAAACTGTCCATGTTGACAGGTCATCACCGCTCACCTACAAACAATTTGTGGAACACCAGTGTGTCTACTTGTTTATTTTTTTCTGTTTTTGGTGACGTATAAATGATTTGCACTGACAAAGTTAATATCTGAAAATAGAGCTTCGTGTCGATATAACAAATTGCAAGAACCTAGTTATTCCAAATGTATTTTAAAGAATTAATTATTGATAAAAAGACATTTGACAAAAATGACATTACACAAATTTTTAAAAGTGTTTTTACTTCAAATGCCTTTGATCTGGCAAGATAATAGTCAGTGTCTTAAAATAAAGCTCGCACAAATATTTCTAAACACTATTAAACTGCTTAGTACCACTCTTTAGAACTAAATTTAGATGCTGAGAAGTAAGTGTATCATCAAAGCCATTTGATTTCTCTTTTCTTTCTAGGTGAATTTCTCCTATCGTGGTTAATTGCTGATATCAGGAAGAATAAATATAGCTATTTTAATCATTAAAACCTTATCCTATTAATTTTAGTATGAAATAAACTTTGCATTTTCTCGACGTAACTAAAATAGGTAATCAAGATGGGAGACAGTTCACTTTTTCCTCACCGTCAACGCAATCAGTATTCTTAGATATAGTCTCCCATCGTGACAATGGTGGTGGGCACATATTTTGTTTCTCACCTTTTGTCTTATCAACAATGCCGCCCAGGTCATCCTCGAAGATCTGTTTTGCACACATGTGTTGGTAGCACTATAGGTAGAGTCCTAGAAGGTCAATTGTGGGTTGAAAGAGACTCCACAGTTTTAAGTTTAATAAAAATTGTCAAATTGTCCTTGAAATAAATTAAATCCATTTATATGCCAGCCCACAGAATGGGAGACTGCTTTCCAGCACCCTTAGTAACAATACGCACTGTGAACATTGTCATCTTCATCAGTCTTAACAGGTAAAAGAAATTACACCTCCATCTTGTGTCAATTTGAAATTCATGAATTATGAATGAAGTTGTAGCTGATACTTGTCCATTTTCAGCTGTCCAGCAGCCATCTCCCATGCTCACCTCCTTCTCACACTTTCCAGATGCTTCAGGATCGCCCTTCTGAGGACAACCCCATTGTGGGTCATGGGGGTAGAGTCCAAATCTTTCTATGGAATCTGTGGGGTCCAAATCCCCCCTACTTTCACAAAACAGGGGATCCAGTGTGACTTACCCAGTCAGACCCCATCATGGACACTGAAGTGTGAGAGAGTGACCCAAAGGTGAAGTCATAGATCAGCCTCACACCCATGGCAGCAGCAGCTGCTGTGTGAGTGGTGGCTGCAGTGTGTTACTTTGACTGTGGTTCTTGCTGCATGTGCTCCAGAGCTCTGTGGCCATGGTCCGGTTTGGAATAGAAGTTGCTAATGCTCTGAGCTCCAGATGTCTTTCCAATGTGTTCAGTTACTCTTCCAGAAACTCAGTGTATTACTTCTGCTTGCAACCATAAATGCTGCCACAATCACATAGGGGTTCATTATAATATCTCTTTAAGTAGCAAAACCTTTAAATAGTGAGTCTTTCCAATGCATGAAAAGAATTTCATAATTGGTTTACACATAATTTCCCAGAAATTCATCTATGGTATCAAGCAAAGTAAGTCTAAATGTTAAAAGGAGTATTATTAGAGTGAACCCATCTAGAGAGCACTAATATCAGCTCTCATTCCAACCAGGCATTTTTTAACAAAAATATTACACCACCGTGATATAAAATGTGAAGGACATACATGTACGCACACATGTGAATGGTGTGCAAGGTTTAGAACGTGGAACAGAGTGATGAGAACTGAACTTTGTTGATCTCTGGCTTCAAAGATTAGTAAAAATAAAGATTCACAGCTAAATAAAATACTGTCATCTTAGCTTACTACCTAGCTAGGAAGCAAGCAGGGCAAAGACTGTACCAAATTAAAACACCGGTAGCAGGTAAGCAGCTGCAGCTCTCCACGGTCTGCTGTTCTGCTGGCCACAGAGCACGAGCAGGAAGCCACGCAGCTTAAGGAAACCCAAAGTCCTGAGAGTACTACCTGGGCACCACTGGGCAGAGAAGCGCCCCGGCGTTCTCAAGGGTCTGCCCACCACACCCCACGTGTACAGCGATGTCTCGTGGCATGCTGTAGTCTCTTGTGCCCTGCGTATACTTCAGCGTTCTTTTCAATGTAGCACTAGGTCCTTTTCTGTAGCATTCATTCATTTATTCATTTCACAAACACCATGTCTACTCTGTAAAAGGTGCTGTTTTTATTTGTTATTAAATTTTGTGTGGGAAGAGCACCTTTCCTTGTCATATGGTTGCGTAACACAGCAATGGCTCCCTTGAAGTGTAGTTTTAAATTTTGGTTATTTCTTTCTGATTCTTTTTCTGTCTCTCTCTCCCCACATCTCCCCCTCTCTTTCTCTCTGTCTCTCTGGCTGTCTTTCTCTCCTCTATATCTCTATATAGCCCTCCCATTCCCCCTTTGGCCAGAACAATCTTTTATTGATGCATAATTTAAATGTAATAAAAGACCTAGATTTTAAGATTTTAAGTATTTAGTCTGATGACTAAATTTTTTTAGTCAACTGTAAACGCTCATTCAACTACCACCCACAGAGAAGACAGAGAGCATTCCCCAAACCCAAGAAAATCCCCTCACGTCCCCTTCTATGCACTTCTCCACCGCCTGCACCACAAGAAAACCGGTGTTCTCATTTCTAACACATAGACTTGTTTTGCCTATATTGAACTTCATATTAATTGAATTATACAGTATGTGCCTTATTTATTTATTTATTTATTTTTGCTTGATATAATGGTTTTGAAATTCTTCCAAATTGGAATGCGTGTCAGTAGTTCATTTCTTTTACTGAAACGACTCCACCGAATGAGCAAGCCACGGTTTGTCATTCACTCTCCTGTTGATGGGCATTTGGATTGTTTCCAGTTTGAGTCAATTATTAATAATGCTACCTTGAACATTCTTCCATAAGTCTTTTTATGAACATGGAGTCTTGACTTTTCTTGGGTAATATAGAGTAGTGAAATTTCTGGGTCATAGAGTAAATCTAACTTCATAAGAAATTGCAATGTGGTTGGACATTTTTATACTCCTACCAGCAGTAGATGAGACTTCCAGTTGCCTCATATACTAATCTCTGGTTTTGTCAGGTTTTTTGATAATATACACACTTGTGTGTGTGAAATGGAATCTCACTGTGGTTTTAATTGGCATTTTCCTGATGGCTAAAAACGTTGATCATGTTTTCATGTGCTTGTTGGCTATTTGTCTACCTTCTTTTGTGAAATGTTTATTCAAGTGTAGTGGGGTGAGGTTTTTGTGCCATATTTAATTGGGTTGTTTGTCTTATTATTGCTTTCTATGAGTTATTTATGTGTCCTGGATTCAAGTATTTAGTCAGATATATGTATTGCAAGTTTCTTTTTCTAAAACATCATTACGTCTTAATGAACAACGGCAAGTAAACATTATAACTATGTTCTAGAATAGCTAGGCCCACATAGTCAAGTGACAGACACATATATAAGTCAGTTATTGCCAGAAATATCCTGTTTAACAAACTACCCCAAAGTTCAGTGACTTAGAACAATAAGCATTTATTTAGCAACCAAGGGTACAAGTCAGCTGGGGTCACCTGGCCGGGGTCACCTGGCCGGGGCTGGGTTCAGCTGGAGCGTCGTGGCTGCGGCGGCTGTGCTCCACGGCTCTCTCACTCTCGTTCTGGGATCAACAGGTGAGCACAGGCATCTGCTTCTTGCGGTGTGTCGGAGGCTCAAGACAGCTAGCAGCAACATGCAAGGCCTCTTGAGTTCTAGACTCTGAGCGACACATCAATATATGGACCAAAGCACGCCTGTGGTTGAAACCGGAGTTAATTTGGGTTTCCCTGATGCTAAGTGATATTGGCCATTCATATATCTTTCTTTGAGAACTGCCTGTTTAACTCCTTTGCCCATTTTTTGATTGAGTTACTTTTTTTTTTTTGTTAAGTTCTTTGAGATCCTTGTATATTCTGAATATTAATCCCTTGTTGGATGCATAGTTTGCAAATATTTTCTCCCATTCTGTAGGTTGTCTTTTTGCTCTGTTAATTGTGCTGGGCAGAAGCTTTTTAGTTTGACATAATCCCATTTGTTTATTTTTTTTCTTTTGTTGTCTGTGATTTTGGAGTCTTATTCATTAAGTCTTTGCCCAGTTCTGCTTCCTGAAGTGTTTCTCCTCTCTTTTCTTTTATCATTTTTATAGTTTCAGGTCTTATATTTAAGTCTTTAATCCATTTTGAGTTGATTTTAACATGTCCTCATTCATAAGTGGGAGCTAAAAAAAAAATTTTTAAAAAATAATAAAGATACAATAATCACAATAATTCATTGAACTTTTAAAAGGAGAGAACAGAACTGAGACCACCAGAGGTGAGAAAGGGGAGGGGGAGTGGGGGTTAGCGAGAAACTGGTAAAGGACCAGAAAAAAAATGATTACATTGTGTAATATGGAATGTACTAATTATCGTGATTTGAGCATCACATATTGCACACAGGTACGGATATTCCATGCTATATCCCAGAGATATGTAAAATCAATTATATTTCTTCTTTTTTTGAATTTATTTATTAATATTTTTTTACATTCTAAGATGTTGCAGAGCAATTGGGGGGAATGGAGGGGGAGGGGGAAGGAAAGACGGTGGGAGGAGGAGGAAGGAGGATAGTCATGGCTGAGGCCTCTGGCACCCCCCTCATTCCTGCAGGGAAGACCAGGGGCTTCCAGCAGTGGCTTGGTCATTGCTGGGCTGGGTGCAGATGTCAGGGGGTTGTGGCTGAAGCCCTCAGCCCCCACCACCCCAGCTCAGGAGCCCAGGGCACTTCCTGCAGTGGCTCAGTGGTTGTCGCTGGGCTGGTTGCAGGTGTCGGGGGGCATGGCTGAGGCCCCAGACCCTGACCCCTCCCTGGCTTGGGAGCCCAGGGGGCTTCCTGTCCTTCTAGATTTCACAGGTGTTCTCTGGTGATGGGAGACCTTTACTAGTTAATATCAAACTTTGTCACTGGTCTGTGGGCATTTTGTTTTTTCTTTCAGTTCTGTGTTGGGTTATTTGCTGTTCCCACCATTTAAACTCTGCACTGGAACTAATTGATTGTCCTTTCCTTGCTTCTAAAATGTGGGAACTTCCAGTGGGGACCGGCACTTGAGCCCTGTGGTTGAGCTAAATTGCTGATTTGCTGCTGATTCCCTGGGGAAGGCTTTTTGTGCAGCTCAGGTTTTAATGGTTGACTTTATAGGTACTTGCAGGTCTCATGAGATCAGGTATACTGGGGTTGTGGAGAAGCTCTGGTCTGAACCTGAGTCTTTTCAGCAAACCGTACCCTCTGCTATTCTATATTCCTGAGCAGTCTACACAGAGTGGGCCTGTGCTGATTGGAGGGCAGATCAGCTGTCCATGCTGTGCCCCACTGTTCCCCTGGTGGGCCCATCTCCCCCACTGTCCCTACTCCAAACACTTCCCATGGGGCAGGCCATGTGTCAGTCCCTTGCAATGACTCACTGGACTCTGAGTGGCTCCTTTTTTCAGTTATCATGGCTCCTTGCTCCTATGTGTGTCCACGGGAACCCTGTTAGTGGACACCCTGCCATCTCCAAGCAACTGCATACAAACAGCACAGCCGCAGCTTTTGCCAGCTCTTGCTCTGTGTGCTCAACAGCTCCAGCCTTGAAGTGGGCAAGATTTGAAATGGTGGGAGTGGTGCTTTTGTTCTCTCATCGTGGCTTCTCCTGCCTTCATGAACTCTGTAGGACTCTCCTCCTCTTCTCCTGAGCTCTAGTGGCCCAGCGTGGCTGTCATTGATGTTTACTAGTTGTAAATTGATTGATTGTGGGAGAGACTGATGCCAGGCACCATCTATTCCACTGTCTTGACTGGAAGCCCCCAATTATGATTCAATAAATAAATAAATAAATAAATAAACCAGAGTTGAGAGGTAAGGAAAAGTAGCATAGATACTCAGAGGAGTGGGACCACAGCAGTAATCAAGACAGACAGGGTTTCTGCTATTCAGAAGTGGATACAGACAACTAAGTAGGAAAATTTAATTCAGCAGGATGCTATAGGAGTCCACGGGAAGGGCAGTTGACCCAGACTCATGACACGAAGGAAGGTTTTACAAAGAAAATGACATCTAAGCTATGAGTTTAAGGCGAACAAATATGAGTTGAAGAGGCCGAGGTGGAGAAGAGGTGATGAAGGGCAGGACGGCTTAGAAGTTAAAGGAGTCAGACGCAGCATAGAGCTCGAGTGCTGTATGAGTCCATTTCTGTTGCTTATAAAAAATACATGGAACTGGGTGATTTACAAAGAAAATGAAATTTATTGCTTACAGTTTCCGAGGCTGGGAAGTTCAAAGTCCATCTGGTGGTGGTGACAGTGACCCAGGGGTCTCACATTGCAGGATGGTGGAAGCAGAGAGAGACAGTTCTTCATGGACTGTCCTTTTAAAGCCCTCAGAACCATGCCCCTGACCGTGATTTTTAATCCATTTACTATGTCACGGTCCCACAATCTAATCACCTCTTCAAGGCTCCACTTTCAATTACCATAATAGGATTTCCCNTTTGAGGTCTTAACACTTAAGTCTTTAATCCATTTTGAGTTACTTTGTGTGTATGGTATAAGATGAGAGTCCAATTTTATGTTCTAAAAATATTGAGTTACTGTGATATCTCCCAGAGGCACTGTCTAGCAATGAGCTGTACGTATGACTCTGAAATTCAGTAGAAATTTCAGGCTAATGGTAAATTTGCACATCCCAACCATGATCAGATTTGGACATCAGGGGAGAAGGTGAAGATGCTCATGGAGGATACATGAAGTAAGAGGACAGAATAATGATGAACATCAACAAACAGCTCAATAATTTAAGGGTGGACATAAGAGGACGCCTTGCCACGGAGGCTAGGAAGGTACAGTCAAAGCTCCTGTTAATGCTACGGAGGGAATGTGGGTGCCTGTAGTGAGGCAGAGACAATAGCAAAGAGCAATGGAATATTCAGTATAGTGAGGTTTTCCATACAACCCTAGGGGATGGGATTTGGAGCTTGGATTGGAGAACAACATTCCTGTCCTATTTAGACAGGAATTGAGTCACCCTTTCTGTAGCAGCAGTAGGGAAAGAGAAGACGACAGGTATAGATGCGGATAAGTGGCTAAACACATATATGGGAGAGAGGTCTTGAAAGTTTCTCTTTTGTTTGAAAAAGGAGGGTAGGATAGTGTAGGGGAGGAGCTAAAGGTATTATGTTTAAGGAAACTAGAGAAAGTTTGAAAAAAACCAAAAATAATTGGGAAAGGAAACTAAGAAAACCCAGTTATCTTCTTGGCAGCATTGAGGGCCCAGGAGTAGTGGACGTCATGAATTTATCATGTCCCAAATCTTAATAGCTGTGCTGTTTTCCAGCGGTGTTTGGTGCATGTGTGGAGAAGTCAGACGTTTGGTTTGATCCAGGTAAGCGTTTTGCAATTTGGGTGCCAGAAGGACAGTGGAGCAAGGAATTTGTGGAGATTGGATTTATTTTGTTTTAAATCGACTCCTAATTCTGTAATTTTAACACATTCCTGGAATTGATTGAAAGATTCAGAACGTAGTTCGTTTTGATGTCTCTCAAAAATAATCAACTTTTTAGTCAATGGTAAAGAAATAAAAATGGGTTTTCCCATAACAANACGAAGGAAGGTTTTACAAAGAAAATGACATCTAAGCTATGAGTTTAAGGTGAACAAATATGAGTTGAAGAGGCCGAGGTGGAGAAGAGGTGATGAAGGGCAGGATGGCTTAGAAGTTAAGGGAGTCAGACGCAGCATAGAGTTCGAGTGCTGTATGAGTCCATTTCTGTTGCTTATAAAAAATACATGGAACTGGGTGATTTACAAAGAAAATGAACTTTATTGCTTACAGTTTCCGAGGCTGGGAAGTTCAAAGTCCATCTGGTGGTGGTGACAGTGACCCAGGGGTCTCACATTGCAGGATGGTGGAAGCAGAGAGAGACAGTGCTTCATGGACTGTCCTTTTAAAGCCCTCAGAACCACGCCCCTGACCGTGATTTTTAATCCATTTACTATGTCATGGTCCCACAATCTAATCACCTCTTCAAGGCTCCACTTTCAATTACCATAATAGGATTTCCCTCCCTCTTAACAGTCACAATGGGGGCCAAGTTTCTAATACATAAAACTTGGGGAACACAATTCAAGCTTCAGTGAGTTTTGGGGGGACATAATCCAAATCCACTATGGGTGGAAAGATGACTGTGGCCACAGTTGGAGAGCGGATGGCAGAAGTGGAGAAACAGGAGGCGGGGAGGCCGCGGCAGTATTCCAGGCTACAGGGGACGTTGGAACAAACAGGGGTAGGTACTGCAGGGGTGGAGACTTGTGAATGGATGCAGCGGTAGTTGGGAGTCACAGTGAGAAGACTTGGGGATTGATTTTATGTGGTACGTGAAAGAGAGTGAGAAAAAAATTACAATGTTAAAGTTTCGTGAGCAATCAAATAGATGGGCTTGCATTTAATGAAATAAGAATTAGAAGAAAGGGTCACTTTGGCTTTGTGGGGGGAATGGATAATTTTTTTTCTCTTCTTTAAACTTCTATTTTATTTTGGCAAGAACACTTAATATCAGCTCTACCCTCTTAATTTTTCAGTGTAGAATACAGTATTGTTTTATACACTGAAAAATCAGTTAGTTTTAACTATAGGGATAATGTTGCGCAGCAGATCTCTAGAACCTGTTCATCTTGTGTAATTGAAACTTTATGCCTCTTTGGTCAGCACCTCCCCATTTCCTCATACCCCCAACCCCTAGCAAGCCCCATTCTCCTCTCTGATTCTGAGAGTTTGACTCTTTTAGATCCCTCGTATAGGTGGAGTAATGCAGTATTTGTTCCTCTGCGACTGGCCTATTTCACTTAGCGTAATGTCCTCGGTGTCCATCTGTATTGTTGCATGTTGCAGGACTTCCTTCTTTTTAAGACTGAATAATATTCCATTGTAGATACACACCACATTTTCTTTGTCTGTTCGTCCATCAATGGACATTTAGGTTGTTTCCACATCTTGGGTATTATGAACAGTGCTGCAATGAACCTGGGAGTGCTAATATCTCTTTGGGATCCTGATTTCAATTCTTTTGGATAAATACCCAGAAGTGGCATTGCTGGGTCATATGGCAGTTCTAGTTTTAGTTTTGTGAGTTGCTGCCATACTGCGTTCCGTACAGGTGGCACCATTCTCCATCCCACCAGCAGTGCACAAGTTTCAGCTTCTTCACGTCCTCACCAACACTCGTCTTTTCTCTTATGTATACATATTAGCCATTCGACAGGTGGGAGGTGGTGTCTCATTGTGGTTTTGGTTTGCACTTGTATGTCTTCTTTGAGAAAATGTTTATTTAAATCTTTGGCTCATCTTTAAATCAGGTTATTAATTTTTTGCTATTGAATTGTATGAGTTCCTTATATACTTTGAAAACTAACCCCTTATCTAACATACAGTTTATAAATATTTTCTCCCATTCTGTAGATTGCTTTTTCACTTCATTGATTGTTTCCTTTGCTGTGCAGAAACTTTTCAGTTTGATGTAGTTCCACTTGCCTATTTTTGTTATGGTTGCCTTTTATATATGTGAAATCATTACCAAGACCAGTGTCATGAAGTTTTCTTCCTGTTTTCTTCTAGGAATTTTATATTTTGAGGTCTTAACACTTAAGTCTTTAATCCATTTTGAGTTACTTTGTGTGTATGGTATAANCTATGGGGATGCAGGGATTGATATCAATATTTAAGATGGAGAGACAGATCTAGACAGACACAGTATAATCATGGCTTCCAGCTGAGGGTGTATGTGTGTGCACGTGTGTATGTATGTGCGTGTGCATGTATGTGTGTGTGAATGTGCGTGTGTGTATGTATGTGCGGGTGTGTGCGTACATGTATGTGTGTATGTATGTATGTGTGTATGTGCATGTGTGTATGTATGTGCATGTGTATGTATGTGCGTATGTGCATGTGTGTGTGCATATGTGCATGTGTGTGTATGTGTGAAAGGAAAGAGAGAAGGAAGAGGAGGAGGAGGAAGNTAGTCAATGGTAAAGAAATAAAAATGGGTTTTCCCATAACAATGCACATTTAATTGCTGTCTCTTGTTGATATTCTCATGCTTGTTTGTTTTCACGTGATGTCAATGGAGATAGTGAATATATTGGTTTTTCTTATTCCCTATGTCCCAATACCTAGGGACACATCTATATGTTATGCTAACTTGCCATGTTGTTTTCTAAATATTTGAAAAATGTGTGAAGATCAACATTTATATGTTACTACATCTAACTGGAAAAAAACACCTTTAAATGGGCATCATTTCCTTGGATTTTTGGATTGAGGTACAAGCAGCCTGAGGAAGCCGTTTCCCATTTCCCAGAGTGTAAATACATGTAGGACAAAAAACCACTGAGATGCTGGTGAAGAACATAAGGATACCATTAGATTAATAAATTATGACGAGGCTTCTTGTGACCAGTGGGTCATGGGTCGTTCGAACGGGAACAATTTAGGTGTAAAAGCTGGAACTCACGTACCAGTCGAAGAACGTAGGTCTACTTATGGAGACAATTACATAACCTGATGAAAAGACTTACAGAGGTTGCTCTTGTCTTCTTGTTATAGCCTAAGAGAGAAACTGGTTTTACAGCTTTGATGTCAGCGAATTAAGCAACAGGTCTTAAGAACGGGTTTTAAAGAACTGGTTCTTAAATAGTAAGAACTGGACTGTACTGTGGGCGTGTTTTTCAACAGTAAAGTCACGTACCTTGAGTTGGATGTACACGGGGNACCCAAAGGTGAAGTCATAGATCAGCCTCACACCCATGGCAGCAGCAGCTGCTGTGTGAGTGGTGGCTGCAGTGTGTTACTTTGACTGTGGTTCTTGCTGCACATGCTCCAGAGCTCTGTGGCCATGGTCCGGTTTGGAATAGAAGTTGTTAATGCTCTGAGCCCCAGATGTCGTTCCAATGTGTTCAGTTACTCTTCCAGAAACTCAGTGTATTACTTCTGCTTGCAACCATAA
>NW_007728578.1:0-20171 GCF_000696425.1 Galeopterus variegatus
GGTGATGGGCCATAATAATCATATACATTGTATAGTGACAAAATAAAAATTTAACGAAAAATAATAATAATAAATAAATATACTAATCACTTCAACATTAAATAAAGATATAAAATAACAAAAAAAATATTTGATAAGGGAAATGAGGCTTATGGGTGGTGGCAGTGTTCCAACTCTGGATGATAGTTACATATGCATTCACTTGATAATTATTCAAATTCATTATTTTGTGATAAACTTTTCATTTCAGAATAGTTTTAGAATTATAGAGAAATCACAAAGACAATATACCCCACACAAAGTTTTCCCTATTATTAACATCTTACATTTAGTCTAGTATATTAGTCATAATTAATGAACTAATATTGATATATAATTATTTATTAAAGTCTATACTTTATTCAGATTTTCTTAATTTTTACCTAATGTCCTTTTTCTCTTCTAGGATCCCGCCCAGTATAGCATGTTACATTTAGTTATGATGTCTCTTTAGGTTGCTCTTGAATATGGTGGTTTCTTAGACTTTTCTTTTTTTATGATCTTGACAGTTTTGAGGAATGCTGGTCAAGTATTTTGTAGAAGATCCCTCGATTAGGATTTGTCTGATATTTTTCTCATAATTAAACTGGAGTCATGGGTTTTGTGGGAGGAAGACCACAATGGTACAGTGCCATTCATATCACACCATATCGACGGCACACCCCATCAACATGACTTATCCTGTTGATGCTGACTTTAATCATGTGGCTGAGGTAGTGTTTGTAAGGTCCTCCTGTAAAGTTATTCTTTTAAAAAAATTTTAACTCCTTTCCACACTATATTCCTTGTATGGAGGTCACTATGCCCACCTCACATTTAAGGAGTGGGGAGTTATGTTCCACCTCGTTGTGGGTGAAGAATCTACATAGCTATTTGGAATTCTTCTGCATAGGAGATTTGTCTCTTCTCTCTTTTTGTTTATCATTTACACATGTCATTTACTTATATCAGTATGAACTCATGGATATTTATTTAATACTTTGGATGAATTATAATTTAATACATTATTTTGTTGCTTTGGTCATTGGGAGTTCTTCTAGTTGCTCTTGTGTTCCTTTCACATACTCCCATCATTGTGTTTTTTGTTTGTTTGTTTGTTTTTAGCACTTCCTTCCTTTCTAGCAAAACAAGATGCTCCAGGTTCATCTTATGTATTCTCTGCCCCAGTCCTAGGATCTGCCATTTTTCCAAGGAATCTTGTTTCCTTTTATTGAGGAATGGTATTAGAAAACAAGATCTGGCTGCTAGGCACAAATATATTACATTTTATAATGTAACATCACATTTCTTAATGTCACATTTTATAACAAAGTGAAAAAATCTTTTGTGTCTAATCTAGCTCTATCCCTCTGAAATTGTTCTCAGTAACAGTGGAAAATCAACGCTTATGTCCTCTTACACAACCGCTTCATGCATCTAGCAGGGTGGTTAGGAACATGCCCTCTGGAGTCACCCTGGGTTTAAGTGTTCAGCTCCATCACCTGTTTGCTGTGTGACTTGGTCAAAACATTCAAACTCTCTGAGCTTCACTTCACTTATCTGTTAAATGGTAAAAAGGCGATGCTCATCTCACAGAGTAATGGTGAATATCAAATAAGATAATATTTGGAAAGCACTCGAAATAGCATCTGGCTCGGTAAAGTACACCAGCGTAATTAAATATAGGAAGACCAGGTTTCATTCCTTCCACTTGTCCTTCCCCACTTCCTCTTCTTTGGGCTAAATCAGCCCAGTTGTTTTTCTAGAGGGACTTTCTTCAGGGGCCACTTCCAAGCTTTTCTCTGGGAACATTTCCACACTCCCCATGTCATACTACTACTTTTTTTAGATCAAAAGGATTCAATTGGTGAGCATCAGTAGCCATCAAAATACAACATATGTTAATTTGGACACAGAACTTCTGATTTTAATTTAGCAAGAGGAATGGTATTTCCCATATTCTATTTAATTTAAGTTCTGAGCTAAATCAAGCATTTTCCAGTGAAACAGGCATTATGAAAAATAGTGTCTGGGAAGAAAAATTATGTGGCTTTTCTGGAGCCTGTTTCTGCCACTCAGACGATGTAAGCTGGGAGAGAGGGAACAGTCTTTCTTGGCGTCAGTTTTTGTTTTAGAATGCAAAAAGAATGAATGGTAACCATGCCAGATGGTAATAATTCCATTAGAAAGCATTCTTCCAGGGACTAATGCTCAAAATAAAACTGACAATTGTTTGTAATGAAATAAGTTCATTTCAAGCAGGAAACTAGTAACTTTTGTCTCTTAGATGATGTATTGAATTTTATGCAATTCTGTGCCTGATTCTCTCAGGAGAGAATTTTCTGTGGGTTTACAAGAAGGAATAAGGTGGAATGTCAAGAGTTATTTAGGAACCAAATAATTTTAACCAAAGATCAAAGATGTGGTTTATAGGAAAGAAACTACCTTGTCAAATGTAGGTCATATGCCTTAAGGAGAGGACCAAGGAGAAGGAAAAGGAAGGTTTTTATTCTACCCTTGAAGAGCTTCCATGGCACCCTTCAGTTAGAAACCATAAATTGACAGATAAACACTTTTGTAATGTTCCTTGATGAAAATCTTATATTAGGTGACAAAGGGGCATTTGTCAACCAGGTTATATATTTTCTTTGTAAGAGGTCATTACTTCCTACAAATTTAACATGATTATTTGAACATGAATCATCAAGTGATAAACAAGCCTAAATTAAATTTTTCAATATAGGAGAAAATCTGTACCTTTTCCAAAGCACTTGCTACAGCTATTCCCTGTAATAAAATCTAGTGTTTTAAAACCTCTCTTCTGGAGAATTCTTGCTTTTAATCAACCTCGCACCTTCCTCAACTACAGGTAGTCGCTAAGTTATATCTGAGTAGTGTGTGGATTTTGGAGCCAGCCTGCCTGAGTTTAACTCCTGGCTCTGCTAGCTGTGAGATCCTGAGTGAAATGTAAATATTGTGAGGATAAAATCATTTAATATATGTAGGGTATTTAAGACAAGTTTTGCTTAAAAGTAGGCTCAAAATAAATATTAGCATGTTAAATATTGCTAATATTATTACTCTCTGGATTGTGTTTACAAAGTCAGCATTATAGAACAAAGCCACCCATACAAACACTGCTTCTCTATGAAAATGGTGAACAAGTTTCTAGTTGGGATTAAAGTGATAAATGAGCCAAAACTGAAAGTTGCACTGATAGTGGGAAAGTGGCTTCCTTTGTTACAAATCACAGAAGCAGCACTGGGTCTCAGGTATTAGCCAAGGAAAACAGGAACAGAGAGAAATAGAGGGTCCCAGATATCCCCATTAAAGCCAGGGAGGAGGACTGAGCCGGGCTGAAGCAGTCAGCTGTACATGAAGGATATTGTGAGGTGGGTGTTTGTAAGGTTGGTACTTGTCTGCACCTTCTCCTGTGGAAAACAACTGATTGAGTTTCCTATCATTTCATTATTTTGTGCATCTACATGCATGTGTGTGTGTGTGTGGCAAGTCCAGGTAATTATTATCTTTTCTCAGATACTGTACTTCCCTATTACTTGTCTGCACCTTCTCCTGTGGAAAACAACTGATTGAGTTTCCTATCATTTCATTATTTTGTGCATCTACATGCATGTGTGTGTGTGTGGCAAGTCCAGGTAATTATTATCTTTTCTCAGATACTGTACTTCCCTATGCTTAGATTTCTACTTTTCTATCCCTGTGGGGTTGGATTATCTTTCAGGCAAATCTCAAGGAGGCTGTTGGGAGAGGAGGGCACAAAAACCAGTTCTCTCCAGTAAGAAAGGGGAGAGTGACTGAGGGTGCTCCTGAAATGATGACTGCTGCCAAGGGTGCCCACATCTAAGTGCTTGAGGCTTCTGGGGGCCTCAAGGGTCCCCAAAACTTGGCCTTTGAAGGGTGTGATGGCAGACATTAATGACAACAGACATCATTTATATGGCACTTACAATGTGCTAGGCATTTTGCTCAATTTACATGCATTATCTCACACAATCCTCACAACAATGCTATGAAGCAGTATTATCATTCCCATTTTATAGATACAAAACTGAGGCTTAGTAAGATTAAGTCACCTATTCATGTGGCCCTGATAGTAAGTGATGGGTCAAGATTCAGTCCCAGGCAATGTGACTGCGAGGTTTGAGCTCGTAATCGGCTTGAGCAGCCTCCATTCTAAGTTTGTCTGAACTCATTATCTACTTATATCCCATTTCTCCAAATGTACAAATCCTTCTTAAGCAGCAACACCCTAAAGAGGGTCAGCAATGTTGAAAATGATGAGAATAAGAACTTGCAGGTCCTTTATGACCCAAAACTCTTTTCTACACACCTTTATATTCTTTAATTTCCATTTTTCAACAATGGCGCACATGCTACTGCTACATGCTATAATGGTGTCCATAATTTAAACATACACTGGCATAGCCTATTTATTCTTCATGCTGGTAAATAAAAACATTCATTATTAATGAGCTTTATAGGTCATATGAAATGCAATTGGAATGTTTTTAGAATTCAGATGTTCCTAACCTATAGGAACTAGACATAAAAAGAACCTAAGTATTTTTCCTAGAGGAAATGGATAAGTTCCTGGACATAAGTGCCCTATCAAGACTGAATCAAGAAGAAATAGAAAACCTAAATAGACCAATAGCAAGTAATGAGATTGAATTAGTAATAAAAAGTCTCCAACGAAGAAAAGCCCAGGACCAGATGGCTTTATTGCTGAATTCTACCAAACATTTAAAAAAGAACAAATACCAATACTTCTTAAACTACTTTAAAAAAATTGAAGTGAATGAAAATCTTCCATATCATACTATGATGCCAGCATTACTCTTATACCAAAACCAGGTGAGGACACAACAACAACAACAACAACAACAACAAAAAAATACAGGCCAGTATCCCTAATGAACACAGATGCAAAAATCCTCAATAAAATCCTAGCAAACTGAGTCTAACAGCATATCAAAAAGTTTATGTGCCATGATCAAGTAGGATTTATCCCAGGGATACAAGGATGGTTCAACATATGCAAACCAATAAATACAATATATCACATCATCAGAATGAAAGAAAAACAAAGATACAATCATCTCAATAGACACAGAAAAAGCATTTGATAAAATTCAATATCCCTTCATGATAAAGACGCCCAAAAAATTAGATATAGAAGGAAAGCATCTTAATACAATGAGATAATTGTGTGACAAACCCACAGCTAATGTTATACTGAATGGGTAAAAGCTGAAAGCTTCCCCCCTAAGAACTGGAACAAGACAAGGATGCCCACTCTCGCCATTTCTATTCAACATAGTACTATAAGTCCTAGCCAGAGCAATTAGGCAATAGAAAGACATAAAGGGCATCCAAATGAGAAAGGAGGAAGTCAAGTTGTCCCTGTTTGCAGATGACATGATTTTACATATAGACAAACCTAAAGACTATACCAAAAAACTCCAAGACCTGATAAATTCAGTAAAGTTTCAGGATACAAAATCAACATGTAAAAATCAGTAGCATTTCCATACACCAACAATGAACTAGCAGAAAAAGAAAGCAAGAAAGCTATCCCATTTACAACAGCAACAAAAAATACTAGGAATAAATTTAACCAAGGTGGTGAAAGATTTCTACAATGAAAACTATAAAACACTGACTAAAGAAATTAAAGAAGACACCAAAAAATGGACAAACATCCCATGTTCATGGATTGGAAGAATCAATGTTGTCAAAATGACCATATTATCCAAAGAAACCTGTAGATTCAATGCAATCCCCATCAAACTACTAATGGCATAATTCACAGAAATAGAAGAAAACAATTCAAAAATTTATATGGAACTAGAGACCCCAAATAGCCAAAGCAGTCCTGAGCAATAAGAATAAAGTGGGGGGCATCACATTCCCTAACTTCAAAATATAATACAAAGCTATAGTAATCAAAACAGCATGGTACCAGTACAAAAACAAACACACAGACCAATGGAACAGAATAGAGAATTCAGAAATAAATCCACATAACAACAGCCAACTGATTTTTGACAAAGGAGCCAAGAATATACACTGGAGAAAGGACAGTCTCTTCAATAAATGGTGCTGGGAAAATTGGAGATCTATATGCAGAAGAATGAAACTAGACCCCTATCTCTCAACATATGCCAAAACCAACTCAAAATGGATTAAAGACTTAAATGTAGCTATAAAACCTCTAGAAGAAAACATAAGGTAAAAACTTCAGGACATAGGTCTGGGCAAATACTTTATGAATAATTCTTCAGAAGTACAGGGCAGGAAACAAAAGCAAAAATTAACAAACGGGATTATATCAAACTAAAAAACTTCTGCACAACAAAGGAAACAATCAACAGAGTGAAAAGACAGCCTACAGAATGGGAGAAAATATTTGCAAACTATGCATCCCACAAGGGATTAATATCCAGAGTATACAAAGAACTCAAACAACTCAATAGCAAAAAAATAATGTGATTATTAAAAAATGGGCAAAGAAACTGAATATACATTTTTTGAAAGAAGATATACAAATGGCCAACAAGCATATGAAAAAAATGCTCAACATTGCTAATCATCAGAGAAATGCAAATTAAAACCACAATGAGGTATCATTTCACCCCAGTTAGAATGGCTATTATCAAAAAGACAGAAAATAACAAATGCTGGCAAGAATGCAGAGAAAGGGGAACCCTCATACAGTGTTGGTGGAAATGTAAATTAGTACAGCCACTATGGAAAACAGTATGGAGACTTCTCAAACAACTCCAGATAGAACTATCATATGGCCCAGCAATCCCACTACCAGGCATATATCCAAAGGAATGGAAATCAATAAGTCGAAGGAACACCTGAACTACCTCCCATGTCTATCGCAGCTCTATTTACAATAGCCAAGAGTTGGAACCAACTTAAATGTCCTTCCATAGATGACTGGATAAAGAAAATGTTGTGTATATACACAATGGAATACATCTCAGCCATTAAAAAAAGAACGAAATTTTACCATTTGCAGCAACATGGATAAGCTTGAAGAAAATTATGTTAAGTAAAATAAGGCAGGTGCAGAGAGATAAATATCACATGTTCTCACTGATATGTGGGAGCTGAAAAAGTTGATCTCATAGAAATAGAGAGTGGAATAGTGGGTACTAGAGACTGGTGAGGGAAAGGGGAGGAAGGCACAGGGTGGTCAGTGAATACAAAATTTTAGAGAGGTAGGAAGAACGGGATCTAGGGTTCTATAATAACATAGGGAGACTACAGTTAACAACACAGTACTGTGTACCTTTGAATAGCTAGTCAATAGGAATGTTCCTAACACAAAGAAGGGGCAAATGTTTGAGGTGATGGACACACTAAGCACCCTGATATGATCATTGCACACAGTATGAATGTACCCGATTATCATATTGTACTCCATAAATATATGCAATTATCATGGATCAATTAAGAAAAATAAATTAAAAAGAGAGAGAAATAGAGTTAGAATAGTGGTTACCAGAGGCAGAGTAAGTGAATGGGGAGCGGAGCCAGGGAAAGGGTGGTAGACCAGGACAAAGTTACAAAAAGTTACAGTTAGACAGGCAGAATAAGTTCTGGGGCTCTAGGGTGACAATAGCTAATAATATCATATTGCATATTACAAGTCAGCCAGAAAAGAGGATCTTGATTGTTATAACCACAAAGAAATGATAAATGTTTAGGTGGTAGATATACTAACTATTCTGATTAGATTGTTGTACAATATACACGTGTATTGAAACAATACAGTGTACCCCATAAACATGTACAATGAAAAAAAATTAAAACAAACAAACAAAAAACACAAAAAAACAAAGCTAAGTGTTTTTCTACATAAAGAGAAATGCCTAAAACATTGCTGGACAGGGGCTCCTGCCCTGTGACTGAACACATGGTCAAGCCCATGCCCCAGCTCTGCTATATTACTTAGGCCCTTGCCTTTGGCTCTCTGGGCATCACTTCTTCATCTGTATAGAAGTTACACAAGTGGACCCTAACCTCCCACTGATGTTTTGAGATTCTCTCAATCTTATTCTTTTCCTGCTGAGGACTTGAACTTTTCATGATCACTTTCTGGGGTTTCTGTGACTGCTTCTAGAGGATTTTCTGGCAGGTGTAGCTGAGAGGTTTGAGAACTGTAAGAGCACCCTGCAGGTTGGGGAACCTAAGGATCATGAGATTGTCCCTTCTTTCTTTGCTGTAATTTTCACAGGGTCATTGGCTCCCACATGCACATGGGCTGGAGGTTATTGTTTGTAGAGTCTTTGTTTCAGTCAGATCAACAAAGTACAGTTCCTCAGGGCTTTGGGATCTGCAAATACCTTTGCCATACACAATCCTGGACACTTTTAGGTAGGGCTCTAAATCAGGAATGGATTCCCAAGTTCCAGCAGACGGTCATGGAAACAGGGCTTGCTGATCTGGTTCCAGTGAGTTTTATTAAACTCCCCTATACCCTATCTTGTGTGATCAGTGGTTCCTTTCAGAGTAGCAGTGACTTGAGGCAAGGAAACTTTTAGTGGTATTGAGGTACAGAAGTTTCAAAGTGAGAATTCCAAACAGACTTCACAAGTTTTGTAAGAGAAGTATTTGCATTTTTGTGGGGTTTTTTTCTACCTTCTAAAAGTGCTTACTGTAGGGAAACGGGAAGAGAAATGTTCTTAGGATGCAGATGACAGAATTATTAGAAAGAGAACAAGGGAATAAGAAGAAAATTGGAAATAAAAAATTCATAACGGGTAATGGAATGATGCAAGAAATTTATCACTTGAAAAAACCCCAGAGGAAGGAAAGGATGGGAAAAGGAAAGCTCAGCGTCTAGGTCTCTCTCAATCAAAGGTAGCCCTCCGGAGGGTGTTTTACAAAGGTTGATATCTCTAGCTTGGCCAGTTAGCTCAGTTGGTTAGAATGTGGTGCTGATAATACCAAGGTCCAGGGTTTGATCAGCCACCAAAAAGAAAAGGTTGATATCTTTAAATAATGCACATATAACCACAAATGAAGTTAGCTATAAAAAAAGAACCATATAAAATTCATTATTTTATCTATTCCTAAATGATGTATTCTTAATAGTAGGATTTAAGGAAGGAATTTCAGCAGATCTCAGTGTAAGGAAAAGGCATGTTTCTTCCAAACATCTGTTTGACTTTTCTCATGAATACTGTGAAACTTGAATTGTGATTCCCTCTTTCTTTTTGCCACTAGAATCTCAGAACAAAATAGTCACTGTACAGACTGCATAGTGTACATTTTTGCATGTTTTATTTTTTTCTATTTTTATTTTCCTTTTCCTTAATATCCTCAATTATTCATATTTATTCTTATAGGTATCTACAAAATCTTTTGTGGAAAGAGGTAGATATATAAATTGATAACAGTATAGAGAAATAGTAGGTGGAGATAGATAGAGATTAAAGACTTAAATGGCTATGAGATGCTTCCTGTGCAGACACGCTTATCTGTAGAGGGTTTCCTCTCTCTCTATAGACTGCCACTAATGTCAGCAACCTGTTAGTTGTTCGTGAGACAACTTTCAAATGATTCCCGATTTGAGATAAACTTAAAACAACAACAACAACAACAACAAAAGATTTGGTAGAAGATACCTGTGAGACATTTGAACTTTAGGCCTGAGACATTATAAGAGCAGTGTAACAGTTAATCTATGAGCACTGGTCCTCTATGAGGAAATAAGGTAGGAAGTGGGGTTTGGAAGAAAGCCCAAAGATTCTGGAGAAATATGGAATTTAGATTCACTTTGTTAAAACATAATAGCATTAGGGATTCAGACACAAGATGTTCATTTCTGTGTTCACAACTGATTCTACGGATCTTGCACTACAACTCCAAAGAAATTTTCTAAAAACACTGTCATCCTTCCCATGTGTGCATGTGCGTGTGCGCAAACACACACAACCAGGAAAGGATCTGCAAAACACACATCGATGTCTTACAAACATACTCACACACATATAAGGACTCCCAGACAATTGCAATGCATGACTCATGAGTACTGACTACAAATAAGACCTTCCACGGCAAAGATATCAAAGTCAGTAGGCCTAATAGTTTCGGATGCTCTAAAACCTGAGCCAGGTTCTGCCATTTGAAGTAAGGCTTGACCATGAATAAAATGCCTTAAAGAAATGAGAGGGATGCCCTGAGACCACTGATTTCTGTACTTTCCATTTGGTTGTGGATAAGCATGTCTGGTTAGACTGCAATGCCCGCTGATAAAAAGCAGTTAGAACACATGAACAATTACAAAGCTGCAGAGGCCTTGTAAGAGAAGGGCTAACTTTAAAACACTTCACCGAGCAGTGATTCTCAAAGTGAGATCCTTGAACCCTCTGACTCAAAATCACCCAGAGTTTGGGGGGAGCTGCTAAAAGTACTGATTTCTGGGTATTACCCCAGACCTACTGAATCCGTATATTTGTTTTAAAAATATTTTAATACCCACCCCAGTAGCCCACCCAGGGATTAATAAAAACCACTGTTACAGAAATTATGAAACAAATAAAAGACCATGGCTCTAATTCTAAAATTTAATTTGCTTATGTTTAGAAATGGCAGGATAACCTATGTTGTTTTTTCTTAAAAAAGGCATGGCAGATGGCAAGGAGTTAAATTATGAGCAGTAATTATAAAACAAAGCAGTGAAATGAGAAAGGTAAATTTTAATTCAGAACTGGCAATGCTTGAAGATAAGAAAGCAAGGCTTAAGGATAAAAGTGGTGGGTTTTCATTAGACGTCCATGTGAAACCAAACTGAAGTAGGAAAAAGACCAATCAACAGGAAAAAAGAAATGAGCACCCTCTGTTTTAAAATGTAAAACTTACTGCCATCGGGTTTTCTCCTTCCATGAATTTTTCCTAGAGCTGTTTCCTTCACTGGGGCTGTCCTCCTCCTCTGTCTCCAGACTTCGACTGCAGCTCCTGATGATCTGAAAGATGCTGTTAACGGTGGACTCCTTCTCTGGATTCTTCAAGCCATTTTGTCCCACTCGTTGTAAGAAATTATCTTGTCCCCTGTAATCTGCTACAAACTACAGAAAAATATATTGAGACTTTGCTATTGCAACTTAATATAACACATCTGAATAACCTACTTGGCTAAGGAAACTAAATCATAATAGTAATAAATAACAGCATTTGTGCCTATTTTATTGGAAAGAAAACAAGAACCTCCAGGAAAAACATTTTTTTCATTTCACCACATGAAATATCAAAACTCACTCTTGTTTCCACTGAGACAACTTTAGTCCCTCTAGGAATCAACACTCCACTTCGAATTTAAAACACAAAAAGCAATATTATTTCAGGGCTCCCTGGGGAGAAGATTAGCTACTTCACAGAGGAAGGGCAGGGTTATTTTATCCTTGCACTGAGAATTGAGAAAAACCACGAAAAAAGTATACTAGTCTCTGGAACCAGATAAAATGACTGGGGCCCAAGGAAAACACTGAGACAAGGTGATGTTTTGTTTGGTTGCCCACGTACCCTACAGGAACACAGTGGCTCCTAGTGGCTTTTAAGCTCTTATTGTCTGTATTCTTGATCAGGAAGCTTCTCCCATCAGAGGTGACAGCTGAAGCTGGGCCAAGAGCTGTGCAGTTTCCTCTGAGCGTAGCTTGTGAGGCTGCCTTTAAGCCTTCTCCTCCATGCCTTGCACTCACATCCCAGCACGTAAACCAGAGAGATGCAAGCCGGTGATGTTGCCTGCACCTGTCAGGGGCTCTCCCAGACACCAGGTGATGCCTTTGTTCCCAGGGACACAGAAGAGGCTGAAGTTTGAGGACAGTCTTCTTATTCCCGCTGAGAAGGGGTGTGTGTGGTGGTCAGCGGGTTGTGAGAAATGTCAGTAGCAGGTTCTATCATCATGGTGAGAATGACCCTAGATTTAGGTTTGGGACTTCCATGTAAGGGACTCCTCAAAATCTCCATACGGCTCTTTCCATTTTAGTCCCTTCTTTCACTCTAAACAGCTCAGAGGTAGTTTCCTTGTTTTTTTCCTTCCACTTTCTCAGTGCTCCCTTCTCTCCAATGCTCAATGCCCTGAGTCCAAGCTCACCGCATCCTCTTCATTTCAGGAGTCAGGAACAAGACAGCTGGGATCAGGAACCTGCAGCTTATCTTTGGATGAGGCAAAAGCTTCCCCAGCGTCTTCCACGGATTTGGAAAAGCTACTACTCTCACTTGACTCTCCATCCCCTGCACCAAAACATTCCCACTCAATAAGAAAAACCTGTCAACCTTTTAACAAAAATCAGAAACCACCTCCCTTTTCCACTTGTACTTACACATTGTCACATTAAACCTAACTTAACAACATTAAGCCTTAAACAGTGCTGGCTGGCGTTCTCTTCTCCACAACTTTCAAGAAACTACTTGCTACCCAGAAACAACATAAACACTATTAACCCAAGTTCAATAACTTCTTGCTTTGGTGAGAAAAGACAGAAACAACATAAACACTATTAACCCACGTTCAATAAGCGATCTCTTCTTGCTTCGGTGACGACAGGGCCTGAGGAGACAGGTGGCAACAATGACTGCCCTAATCAGGATGGTTCTGAAAAGCCTCACCTCTAAAGTTTCCTCTTGGGAATTGTACCGTGGGCAAAGCTTCAGGAGGCCAGAGGTTCCATCAAGAACTTCACAGAGCTCCTTGAGAAACACCCCACAGAAGGGAACCACCTTGCAGCCGGGGACATGCAGGGCACGGGTCACTGCCTTTCTGTACTCCCAGGAGGACTCGTGCTGAGCCATGGCATCCTTCAGGCTCCGCATGGTCTCGATGTCAGACTGAGCCATAAACTGCCACATTTTTAAAACTTTTCTTGACCTGTTGCAAGTAAATGACATTTTTTAGACTGAAGGAGAAGGAATATAGTTTATAGTAAATAGCCTAAATTCCATACAAATTCATTCGTTTTAACTTCAAAGTGTTCTTTACCCGTTAATATTTATTTAAGATTGCCATCTTCACTTACTTCCTCAAATGATATGAACATCACTTTTGTAAATTGAAACACAAAATTAAATAGGACAGATTCAAACAAAAACAAGCATACGGAATGAGGGAATTGTGGAAGATGGGCACTGAAGGCAGGTTTCAGCTTTTCTGGCAGCTACAGCCAAAAGAGAAACATAGTGGGTAACATGGTTTGTACAAATATTTATGGAGGACTGCCTGCAGAAAACCTGCCCATCCACTCCTCTTGAGCTTTTAAGTATTATTCTTAAGCCAGTCCCGCAGTGATCTTTATGAAGCCTATTGTTTGGGCCTCTTTGGTGGAATTGCTTTTCACTGAAGCCGTCTTTAACATTAAGTCACCAGCCTATTTTGGGATACCTTGTATTAAAGTATGATTTGCATAACAGGATGTTAAATGGGATTTTTCCTATTTGGAAATTGCTGCTGAGAACAACAGGTGACATTGTGTCCCACCTCGTAAAGAGAGGTGTCAGGTTGTCACAAGGGGGTTCCTCAACTGCTCTGCCCTCAGTGGTCTCTCAACCTCCTTTGGTCCACACGGAGGAACTGGATCTGAGCAGACGGGTCAGGAATATTTCTTTGGAGAAAGTTATGGGAAGGCTATATGTGAGAAGGAAAATCACCCCAAGGGGGCTTCAAGTGAACTCCATGGAGGTGCTGACCTGTGTCCTGGGCAGTGTGTCCATCACATGGATTAGTGTGTGACTCTTGCCTAAAGATGAGAGGCTGGCTAGAGCTGCCTGATGACAAAGTGAGAGAGAAGTTTCCAGTGGACATGTCCTGCATTTGCAGAGTTGGGAGGGCAAAGTGCTAAGTGTTTCCTGCGAGTCAGAAGTGGATGCTGTGGAAGGAGGATGGATCTGAGCTATCTTGAAAGGCCTGCCTGCCAAGTGAGGTGATTCTCACAGAAAAAGCCTGTGAGGGCAGGACCTCCAGAGCTAGACCTTGGACAGTGGGGACTGAGCGGCTGACTAGGGTGCACTGCATTTCCCAAGTAATGGTGCAGTGGGAGGTCCCTACAGCATAGGGGAGTCTCTATGAGGGCACCAAGACCAGGTTACGACTGTCCCTGTCAAGTCAGACCTTTTGCTCCATTTATCCCCTTTACTTTCATCTCTCCTTTCCTGTCTCTTTCTGACTCTGAGTTGAAGGAAAAGGAAGAAAAAAGATAAACCATGTCTTCTCACCCTACTGCCAGTTTCTGAGACTGGTGGGGCTGAGAAATGCAAGGAAGAGAAGAAACTATAAATTGAATGAGAAATTGAAATTATGATTTAGATCAGACCAGATTAAAAAATCATTATGTAACATATAAGACATCCAAAAGACATAAAGAAATGCAACATGACAAACATCCATGTGCCAAGCTCTCAGTTAAAAAATCAAACTTCAGTAATGTGGTTGAGGCCCCAGAGGATCCCTCCAGGAGCACACCCCTACTCTCCCTCACCAGAAGAGGCCACGACTGGGACTTTGGGGTTCTCTTTCCCTTGTAATTCTTTATCCTTTTCCAACATGTGTATATAGCACTAAGCAAGTTATAGAATTGTGTACTTTAAAACTTTACCTAAATGGCATCACACTGTAGGTACTCTTAGGCAACCTGCTCTTTTTAATACAATATTATGTTTCTGAGATTCATTCATATTCATGAGTGTAGGAGAATGAGACTGCTTATTAACCACAAAAGTGACAGGATAAGCTACAGGATCTTCCAATGTATAATCCAGGGTCAGGGGAGGGAGAGTCAGTTGGGCATGTTTGAAAAGCAGTGAAATTAGAAAAATAAAATTGTTTTCTGATTTCACCCCACTAAGTCTAGCTTGTCCTGCAATTGAATTTTTATAAGGCTAAAAAAAATCCTTTTTTTGGGGGGGCGGGGAGTGAGTGAATGAATGAATGAGACATGGTTCTCATTATGTAATGATCTCTCTTCGTGTGAGTAAGAGTAGTCACGGTACACTTGGGAGCAAAGGGAAAATCTCAGCAAAGATCAATTTATTTTGTTAGATTGAAAATTGACACTATTTTGAAAACTTCATTTCTTTTCATGATTATATAGAAAATACCAGAAATATAGAAAAACCAGCTATAATTCTATCATACACAGAAAACATTAGGTATATTTTCTTCCAGTACTTATTTTGTTTGTATCTGTCTGGGTGTGTAAACATTGCTGAAGTTATTAAGTATAGACAGCTTTGTACCCATATAATTTTATTTATATGTTAGTCTTTCAATGATGTAAAAATTTTTCATAAACATTGTTTTTGATGGATAAATTATATTCAATTATCTGGATATATCATATTATTTCCTTTAACTATTTTCCTATTGCTGTTCATTTGGATTATTTTAAATTCAGACCATGACTGAGTAAATGTCTTTGACTGCAAATCTTTGTGCTTCTAATTGTTTCCTTAAAAGAGCTGAGAATTCAGTAGAAGCAAAACATACAACGTCTGTAGAAAACCAGAGTCATTTAACAAGGATCCTCCTTCTTCCTATTCAATTGCTTAAAAAAATAAAAAATAAAAAGCCTCTAGTTATCCTGATGTAGTTAAATTACTTGAAATCTACACACTTTCATGCCTAGAAGTGCACACACAAACTTTGCCTCCACAACCCTCCATCATAAGAACATCTGGCAACTTATCTCCTGTAGACACTGTTCCAACAAAATGGCTATCATACCTGGTACTTTTGCCCGTCTATCTGTACAGATCAGTTTAGTTTTAAGCCAAACATAGGAACGTGAAACTGGTTACAGTGGGTCTGGGGTGTCAGACAGAATGCACAGGGATTGGTGTTGAGGTCTAGCCTGGTTTGATGTTATTGCTTGTCTAAGAGAATGGTACCTGGCTCTGTGGCCTTCTTGGATTTTGAATTCAAAGATGAATCTGAAAGTCAAATTCACTCTAGGCCTCCAGGTCAGTCTGAGGCCTTTCTTGTGTCAAGAGAATCTAGACATGCTATGTTGCTGCCACGATGGCCTCCAGTGATCCATACCTCCTAGTTTATGGCTTTGGGTAGGTCCCACCCACAGTGAATCAGTGCTGGTCCTATGTGACAAGTACAACATGGTGGACGTGATAGCGACCTCTGAGGCTAGGACATGAAAAGCATGGCAGCTTCTGCCTCACTCTCTTGTTCACTTTGGAAGGAGCCAGCCACCATGCTGTGAGGACAGTCACATCCATGGGGATGGAAAATGAGGTCACCAGCCAACAGCCAGCACAAACTTGCCAGTCAAACACAGAATGATAAGCATCATTAAAATGGAACCATTTTATCATATGATCATTCTTTTTTTTTTTTTCCTTTTTGTCTTTTTTACTGACCGGTAACGGGATTGCAGCCCTCGGTGTCGCGCCCGTACCGGGGACCGGCAATGGGCTTGCAACCCTCAGTGTTGCGCCCGCACCGCGCTCAGCCAGTGAGCGGGAACCGGTCTCCACATGGGATCCGAACCCTCGGCAGGAGCGCCGACACGCTCCCAAGCGGCGCACTCTCCAGTGCGCCACCGGGCCGGCCCTGATCATTCTTTTTTAAAAAGAAACATAACATAAGTTCCTTGTAGAAAATTTATCACAAACAGAATAAAAATCATCTGGATATAGTCTCCTGTTTTCCAAGTATTTTTTCTATTTTTTTCCTTATTTGAGCCACGCCTGGTGCATTTGTATAACCATTTTAAATGCCAATGATTTGATCATCTGAGTTTATTCTTAGTTTAAAAAGTTGAAAAGGACAAAAAAAATTTCTGACTCTGGGAATTTTCATCTCCTCCCCCAACCCAGAACCCCCACGTAAGGACCTGAAGAATCACAGAAAAACCTTGATGATCTTATGAAGATTCATTTGCAGTAAGAACCCTCACTGGGATGGTGAATCTCAGGAATCAATAACAACAACAGCTTCTCTCTGTGGAATGTAGTTACTATGTGCCACGTACATGTACTAACTGCTTTATATTATCTCACTGATTCCTATCTAAAGAGGTAGGTGCCTTTTAGTATTCCCATTTTGCAGATGAAGAGACTGAGGCTCAATGAGGTCAAGTAACTTGCTTAGATTACATAGCTATTCCGTGGGGGAACCAGGACTTGATTCCCTGTTAGTCTGACTTGACCACTCATGCCCTTCTTCCTCACACACTATGGTGCCTCCCATGTGAATGAGGGCTGTCACTTTATGCCAGGTGACTGAGGCTGAACAAGAACAAGGTGGGAGACTTTATGGATAGGATGGCAATTTTGTTATTAGCTTGATGGATAAGAGCAGGATATGATAGTGGTCAAGATCATGGGCTCGGAAACCAAGGTTGCCTGTCTTCCCAGCCATTCCAGTATCGTTGCATGAATGGCTTAACTTCTCTTAATTTTAGTTTCCTCTTTTATATATTGTGAGAATAATAATAGTACCTACCTCAAAAAACTGTTTTGAGAATTAAAGGTTGTATATAATGTAGGGAATGTGCTTAGCCCAATGCAGACAATAACAATGAGAACTAACATTACTGGATGCCAATTGTCAATGTCAGCCACTGTTATTACTAAGGGCAGGTGGTGGTCAGGAGCTTACAGTGATGGGGAATTCACAAGGTGCAGCCTGGAAGAGAGATATAACAGCGGGGTTTATGGTGCAGGGAGAGGAAGAGAGGGGTCGGTGATAGGGTTGATGGGGTTATGCAAACAGATAATTTCACTCAGTCTGGCCAAGAGCATGATCATGTACGATCGTGACTGGCCCACAGGGGCTGAATTCTATAGCATCTTTAAGGGACAGGGCTTGTGGCACTGGAAGAGGGTAATAAATCTCCCAAAATAATCACTACCAATTGCCTGGCTTGGGTAAACGTGGCTCCCGGGGCAATTAACTCAGTGCCATTCAGCTGGTAAGAGGAAACTGTGCCCAGATAACCATATTCCTTACTGACCATACCTCAGGCCAGCCAAGAACTCCATGACGGCGTTGTAGTTGCCCATGTTCCAGCAGCATTTGGCCACATGCACCAAGTATGAGAAGACCTCCCGCTTCTCCTCCATGGAGCCTGCTGTGAGGATCAGCCATGTCACCCAGGAGCTCACCTGTGAAATGCAGAAAGGGCATTCACTAAAAGTATGTCCTGGGCTTGACAAATATTTTTTCACAAAAAACCTTCTTGGCTTTTTAAAAAGAAACAATTTGGTATTAGGGCATGAAGGACTCAGCCGAGAGATCAGAAGTGAAACTCTAGCTCCACTACTGCTTTGATACGGGATTCTGGGAAAGTTGCTTAATCTCTCTATATCTCTTCATCTTCTCCTTTAAAATAAGGAGGCTGAAAAGGGCAAGTCATAAAATCCCCCTTGATCTATCCAATTCCATAAAACTATACAAAAATAAGGCCTAAAGATAATTTAGATTTAAATATATTTGATTGGTAGACACAAAGATTAAATACAATCAATGCATTAGCCCATAAAAAGACATTTATCGAGTAGTAAAATACATAATATCAAGTGAAAAAGTACAGTAAAATATTTTGGAACAATCTTTCACAAATGTGTTATCTATCATGCTCCTCAAATGACAAGACAGTGACAAGAGCAAATACATAGCACTTACTATGCGCCACAGACCATTCTAAGCACCTTACCTATGTTACCTCATTTATTCTTCACAACAATCCTAAGAGTCAGTCCTCAACCAATAGATGGCAAAGCATGGATCTGAATTGAGTGGTAGTAGTCCGGAGGTTGCATTATTAACCACCCACTAAATGCCTCATGTATATACATGAACTCTAATTTTCTCCAGCTCTGGGCTTAAAGTCATTCTAACGTGATTCATTTTTTCTACTTCACAGACTGGAGTATAATATTTAATAATTATCCACATCTACATCCCCCATTTATGATATGCAGCCTCCAAATCATCTGTTTAAATCTCTCTTTTGCTGCTGCTGTTACTTTGGTACTTGGACATTAGTGTTCATCTAAGTTACTTACTCCATCCTGGCTAATGTCAGGAAAGGGTTAACTCACTTCCCCATGGAGGGGCCTGCTTCACAGCAGGCAGAGACCACCACTTGGTTTGTGCCTTAATCCTGATCATGCACCCAGATTTATTTCCTATCAATCAAATCATTTTCCATATACTTTCCCACAATGTTAGGAAAAAAATAGCGGTACCATATTTCACATGGAAACCTAATTTAAACCAACTGTTCCATCTCTGAGCGTGAGTCCCCAGGGCCCCTGGTTATTGAGATGATGTAAGCACCGTTATCATAAGCATACACACACACACACACACACACACACACACACACACACACACACACACACCAATAGCTGCTTACACACTTCAGGGACAATTCTTATTATGACCAAATGTATTCATAATTTTATAGGCATTAAGTGATGAGTGTCATCACTACTTTTGCAAAAATAAACGACGCAAAAAGGAAATAAAGATTCAGTGATAAATGTTAAAATGTTGCCCAAAACATAAAAAGTGGTAATATTTACTAAGTGGAACATGGGATGCATTGCCAATCTAGAAGGAACTTCAGGACATTAAAATGACACAGAAAAACACAAAAATCACATAAATATAAAGTACTGTGGCTCAGGCATAGGAAACACCCCTAGAGCAGAAAGGTGTTAACTGTGGCAGATTGTTTTGCCTTATTTCAATAATCAGCACAAGATAAGGGAAGAATCTGGTTTCTAGCCCAAATCTTTAAGAGCTTCTTCCACAAGGCTCTGGGCTTACCCTGATGATCCTAACCCCCTGGACCATGCCCAAATCTCCTCCACAATTGCTCCTCTCAAAATCTTTCTTTACTTTCTTTTGCTTTTCTCAGTACTCTTAGGCCTAGCCAAACTGAAAGGTTTGCTCTCTCTTCCCACATCAAATACCTACTGACATCCTGCTAGCTCAGTTTGGAAGGAGTGTTCTTGCACCATTCGAAATGACTTTTCTTGGTCCACCATGTCCTGCCCGTGTCCTCTGTAAAGACAAATCTTTACCTCAGCCCACCAGGCCCCTGTTCATTCTCCACCCTCACCTCACCTCTCCCCACACCCTTGCTTTTTTTTCTTTT
>NW_007728578.1:20678-24161 GCF_000696425.1 Galeopterus variegatus
AGCGCCGCTGCGCTTCCCAAGCGGCGCACTATCCAGTGCGCCACCGGGCCGGCCCCACACCCTTGCTTTTAGGGAAGTAAACCAGGCTTTCCCCAACTCTGGGATCTTGCACTGATTGTTTCTTCCACGGGAAGGCTTCCCCATCCCCCTAGCTTGTGTTTAGCCAACTTCTACTCATCCTTTAGGCAGAACTACCCTTAGGCCCTGTAGTCAGGATCCCTGCCCTAAGCCCCCTGCTTCAGAAGGCCCCACAACAGCACTTGTCCAGCTGTACCCCTCTCCACAGAGTCAGAAGTCTGTGGGGTGGAGGGGACATGTCCACATGTCCACAGGCTGTGTATCCACTTCTAGCTCACTTATCCCTTGCAGACCCAGGCCTCCCAAATCCTCTGTCCAAACAGCCCCAAGCCCACTTCTAGCCCTCAAGAGCCTTTTATCTGGATCAATCTCCCTAAGGGTGGACCATAAACCCTAGGCCTAAAGCCTGGTCAAGGGGCACTGGGGTAGTGGTGGTATGCAGATGGAGTTTGGACTTGAGGCCTGAGGTGCACATGGCACACACGGCCAGGATGGGAAGAGAGGGTGGATAGGCCAATAGGTTGGGGCTTCCTTTGCACTTGTGCCCTGGCCCCTAAAGTAACCTGATGAAAACACCTCTTTCTTGAAAAGAACTTCCTTGACTTCCCACTTGGACTACATCCATATGCTGTGCGTTCTGTGGTGCCCCCATATCACCCCGACCCCAGTGCACATTTATCACGGTGTTCCCCATGAAGGCAGACGTCTGCTGTGCTCATGCACAGGTAACAGTGTCAGTGACCAGTCAAGCCCTGCCCTCTGTAAGTCTTAACAAAAACCAGCAAATGAGTGAATGAATGAATAAATGAATGACGCTTACCTCCCCCAGGAAGGCCTTTCTCAAGTTCACCTATCACCTTACCTTCAATTTCTTCCTATTTCTCTTTGACTTAATGTAGGACCTTGAGTCCAAAGTTACGTCTGCACTGGGATGCATATTGCTGCATGGATTTGCGTTGGTTTATTTTTGTTACATTTGTGTGTCTGACTCTTTCACATGGGTCTGTTCCATTTCCCCCAGCAAACCCTGAGACCATCTTTCCCACATTTTCAGTCTGGGGATGTTCACTGCCTCTGGCCAACAGGCAGACCATCCACAGTCCCAGGAGGCTGTGGGCAGGGAAGATTCTCAGCCTCCAAACACTCAGGAGTTATATTTGGGAAAAGGCCCGAACACTTCTTAGCCCTGTTCCCAGGTCCAGAAAAAGGAGACAAATGACTTTCTGCCAAAAAGCTTTCTGAACATGCTGAGCAGAAGTTTTCATAGAAACATGATCCTTTGTAATGGGTATCTGGTCACCCTAATTATAAAGGTTGGGCTCAAATGGTGAAATCTACAGAATACAATGAAAGTCTAGATAAAGCCAGTCTCAAGAAGTTTATGTGCAATGCAGATCCATACCTGCCCTCCATGGAGCTTTACTAAAACCCCTGAACTAGAGCACACACACACACACACACACACACACACACACACACACACACACCCTTGCCTAGGTAGTGCTCCTCAAGTGTGGAGCACCCACATTAGAATCGGTGGTGGTGGTGGTAGGGTGTGTGTTCAAACACAGAGTCCAAGGCCTCATCCAGACCTAGTGTTTGGAGGGAAAACACACAAACTGTGTTTCCTCTGCTTTCACAGAACAACAAGCAATCCTCAGCAGACACCAGCTGGGTGCCCTCTAATTCAATTCCAAAACTATCTCCCCGGATGTAATGTCAGATCCCACAGTGGGGCTCAGTCCCACAAGACTGCCCCCCACTTCAGATGCCAGGTGCACGGCCCAGATTATTTCACCTGTGCTTCTGACTGACCAGCTGTAAACCGGGGTTTCTGCAACCCCCTCCTCCCTCCTTAGGCTGGATTAATTTAATTGAGCGGCTCACAGAACTCAGGGAAACACTTAATGTTTACAGGTTTATTACACAGGGAATTACAAAGGATACAGACGAAGAGATGCATAGGGCAAGGTATGGGGGAAGGGGGTGGAGCTTCCGTACCTTCCCCAGGCGCACCACCCTCCAGGATCCTCCACGTGTTCAGCTGTCTGGAAGCTCCCTGAACCCTGTGCTCTTGGGTTTTTCTGGAAGCTTCATTACACAGGCATAAGTGAAACGTGGACAACCATGTGGAAATGTGATTGGACAAAACGGTATGATCTAGTGCTAATAGATGGGTGGGGAAACGCAGCAAGCCTGTTCGTTCAGATTCTTCTTGGCTTCCCTGTGCAGCATTGCTTCCTCCGGGGTATGAGGCAGGACCCCTTCTGGAATGGGGGTCTTATTACTTACAAACAGATAGGGTAGGTCAGAGAATTTATGACCAGCTCCAAGACAGAAAGGCAAGGAAAGGTTAGAACAAGCCAGGAACCATGGATAAAAACTGAAATACACGTATTGTAATGTCACACTAGAAATCAGACTCTCTAAGGGTGGGGCACAGAACCTGCACTTCTAGATGAACTCCCTGGTGATTCTTACATGCACTGAAGTTTCAGAACTAGCCCAGGGGTTCAGTGTTCTTTCTCTGCACACCGGGCCTCTAGTCAGAGGTCATGCACCATTTCTGTAGTACCAGTCCAATATCGGAGATCATCCTGTCTGGCCTCATTGAGCTAACTGTGCCTGAGCCTGGGACTGTCACCTGTTTGGAATGAGGAAAGAGAAGCCAGAGAGAGGCGGCATAGTGTAGTGGTGGAGAACACAGGCACTGGAGCCAGGTGACCTGTGTTCAGTTTCCAGTTTCACTGTTCCCTTGTGCATGTCCCTGAGGCAAGCCATCTACCTCCTCTGAGCTTCAATTTTTCAGGAAAATGGAAATAATATTTACCGCATAAAATCATCATGAGCGTGAAATTGGAGATTATATCTAAAGATCTCAACAAGATGCTTAGTGTGTAGTTAAGGGCTCAATAAATGTTTACTACCATGACTACTGCTACTCTTCCTGCTACTGCTACTATTAACATTATTACCTGAGTTGTAGAGAGGCTGTAACAGAACACAGAAGTCCAGAAGAGGAACCTCTGAGTCCTGCTTTCTAACAGTGACAAGGCTGGACCAAGAAGAATCTGTGATTGCCCTGAGAAGGGTTTGTGCCCTGTGCACAATCCTTACCTAACAGAAGGATAACTTACATGTTACCTCTTCTTTGAAGGCTTCTCTGACTCCTTACTAGGAATAAAATATCATTTTTTCCATTACAGTTGCCCAGTCGTACACACACACACACAAGCACACACAGTTTTATAGTACCCTGTCCCAGACCAATTTCCCCTATCGGCAAGCTCCTTAAAGGCAGAGGCCATGACTTATTCACGCTGGGGGCTCGATCCTGAAGACACAGTGGCCAGCACATTTCCCACACCCGGGCATCCTCCTTGACATGAAGTGGGTACAGAAGAG
>NW_007728578.1:24483-32770 GCF_000696425.1 Galeopterus variegatus
AGTGGCCAGCACATTTCCCACACCCGGGCATCCTCCTTGACATGAAGTGGGTACAGAAGAGTCTCTGGAACTCCTTCTTCTGCTTGACATGGTTCCACATGCGACTCTTTGCTTAGGAGGGACACAGAGGGGAAAAGGGAGGCACCCCATGGTGGCTTCTCCAGAAGCCCTAAACACATCTTGGATTATACCTTCTCCCCTTTCCCCAAAACTGCATCACAATTGTCTTCTGAACAAACTCTAAATCTTTTTTGGCCTGCAAGGCTGGCACCATCTGATCTAAATTTACATCTCCAGTATTAATTCTTACTGCTGCCCACGACTTACCCATCTGACACTCCAATCCTACTATGTGCATCATTTTCTATTCTCTGCCTATTCCTAGTGCTATGCCACTTTTCAATCTGATTCCTTGTGTTGCGCATTTATAAGGAATTTTTTTTGCCTATTTGTTTTGTATTGGCTGTCAGACATCTCTCCATCTTAATCTATAAAGACTACATGGGGCTGACCATACTTCTACCTTCAGGCTTCACCTCAGAGGTTCTTTCAAATATTGATATACGACCTAAGCCATGCTAAATAGAGCCCTTGTGAGTCTCCTGCTGAAATTACAAGGAAAAGATACACAATCCTTTCACTGGAATCATAAACTGTAAAGATATGAGCCTGGGGCAGTCAACAGCTGTCTTTGCTACATTATCAGGGGAGCCTCCTGCAAATGAAGCCAACACATAGTTAAGATGAAGATGGATTCCTAAGGACATGGGTCAGATTCCTAGATCCAGCCATACCTGAAGCCCTCTGATGATTCCACATGTGTAAACTAAAATATTTCCTTTTTAAAATTTGTTTAGCAGGTTTAAGTTACAATTAACTTGCAACCGAAAAAAAAAAAAAGTCTTGATAAATATATATTGGCTTGAGATGATCCTCCGTCTTCTAACAAACACTTCACTGAGTATATACTATGTACCATGTGCCATGCTGGGCACTAGTAAATAACACAGTCATGGTAGTCTTGATAAATATATATTGGCTTGAGATGATCCTCCGTCTTCTAACAAACACTTTACTGAGTATATACTATGTACCATGTGCCATGCTGGGCACTAGTAAATAACACAGTCATGGTACCTGCTCTTGGATAGCTTAGAGCCCTGTGGGGGAAAATAACATAAGCAAGTTATTAAATAGTAGCGTGGTTGATATTATGACTGGATAAGTACAAGGCCAACCATACCCATTATATGCTGCCATCTTTGGAAGTCTTGTCTTTCTACCACTTCTCGGTCTCAGTCATCCTCCCAAAGCACTTTATTTATATTTCTATAATATTTCTTATTCTTTCCACAAACAGTTACCACGTGCCTGTGAATTTGCCTGGAACTATGCTAGACATGGGGCGGGAGTGGTTAGAGCGAGTATAAGAAAAGTAAGATAGCATACTCTGCCTTGCAATTAAGTCAGTTGTATGTATTTCCACCTTCTCTAAATTGTCAGCTCCTTGAGGGTAGAAAGCATAATATTCTGGCTATCTTCCTATTGTTGGCAGAATGTTTTGCTCATACTTTGCAAAAGGTAGTTAATTCTCAAATTCTTCAACTATGAATTCCCTAAATACTCAGAAATTAGGTTCTAAATTCCCTAGAGTTATTTACTGTTTGAACATCAACTAGGGGGAATATTTCCATGGAGATATGCAAATACCATTCCTAGTTAAATGGACGTTGGAGAACTGCCAATAGCTAAGTAGGATGTATTACCCTTTCTCTCCTACCGTACTCAATTAAATTCACTGGATCATTCATTCTGAAGCCGTTAATTAAATGGTATTCAAAAGTAAGCCTCATCTCATACATACTCTCCCCTTTTGTAAATGTATTTATTGATACCCCTAGAATAGGGTCCTGGTCATTTCATCCCATTTTAATATGATAGGATTAAGATTTATCACTGACAGTTTAAATAAAAAGTCTTGATATAGGTGAGCTGTTAGCTCCAAACTATTCTGATCCTATTGCAGAGCCATTTATGAATGAATCTTATTTTTCTTTTTACATGATTCTAACAATGATAATTATAACAACAACAGCTTCCATGTACTAGGCATGTACTTGTAAGAACTCCATTTAATCCTCTCAGGCTGGTACTAACACTGTTCCCATTTTACAGATGAGGAAGCTGAGGTTTAGAGTGGCTAAACTAGCTTGCCCAAGGTTACACGCCTGTAAACTAGAAGTGAGACAGATCAAAAGCCTGTGCTTTTAAACCACCATCCTCTACTGCTTTCCGTTCTCTTCTATGAGGATTAGACCCAGCAGTAAGTTAATTATAGCTTTGAGCCCTAGACAGCAACCCTGATTTACTGGGCAAAGAAATGCCTCTCAGCAAAGACTTTGGAGAACTCAGCTCCAAGATATGAGAGAAGCAGCCAAGTCATGTCCCTTGAGAAGTCACAGGGAATGTAGTGTTGGTGCTTGCAGGTTGTTTACCAATGTTCCTATTCTGTTAACTATCTAAAATTTTAAAGTTTTCACCTTACAAATATGTACAATCATGTTTCAATAAAAAACAAAAATAAATAAAAATTTAAGTTTTCTATGACAAGCAGAATAGGACAGGGCCCTCCTTTATAAAGAGTGTTGAAGAGGACAGAGTGTGTGGGAGAAGGCCTGTAAGAGATTCCATCCCTGCAGCTCATGCAAGGAGACAGCTAGGTGTTCTTGACAGAGGCCAGAGACAAAGCCAGGAGATGCTCCCAAAGAAACCTACTGCCAAGCTGCTGCCACCACTGAAGTACCTGGTCCCTGCAGCCTCAGCAAATATATACTCATTCAGCAAATCACTGAGTGCCTCCCCTCAAGGAGTTCACACTCCAGTCGGCCATGTTCTGGGCACTGGGGAACACAGGGAGCAGGGCAGACAGTCCCTGCCTTTCCAGGAGATGGTGGCTTAGGCACCACCCAGTACGACTTGTCCCTGCTCAGCTGGGATCTGGCTCTTATGGGGGTTCACCTTTACCTCTCCTCACTAGGAGGAGAGGGGGATTCACCTGGGCAGTGCCAGAGGGGACTGAGAGAATGACAGTCATAGGCTGTTTTTGTACTTTTCTGATATCAGCGAAATAATAACGATACCAGATGTATCATTAATACTTCTAGAGTCTACTTAAATAGACTCTGTTTTAAGTACTTAACTTGCATTAATTCATTTAACCCTATAACCCAATGAGGTTGACGTCATTATCACCCCCATTTTTATAAATGAAATTGAGGGGTTTAGTCACTTGCCTGAGGTCACAAAGCTAGTAAGTAGTGGAGATGGGATCCCATCCCAGGCATCCAGGGCCCAGAGCTCATGCTTGTAACACCGTACTCTGTTGGTATGAATTGGTTCTTGAACACTGGTGTTTCTTGTGATTCTGTCTTGGTCCTTCTTGAGTTTCTTCTTATGCTACATTCTCTCCCTAGATGCTTTTCTTCACTTAACCTAGTTTTACCTGCCTCCTTTCTGCCACTGGCTCCAAATATCAATCTCTTTTCTTGTATACCCAAGAATGAATTGGACATTTCCACCTGGAGTGCCAAAGGCTTCTTAGCCCACCCTGTCCCCAGTCCTTGACTCCTCCTTCAGCTTCCATCTCCACATCCAATTGGTTTCCAAATAGCCCAGATGTCACCTCCTCCAGGAAGCCTTCCCTGAACCCTCAGAACTTATTATCTTGCTCTGTGGCCACTATCTCCCTGGCCCCTGCCACTGGAGTTGGATCTCCATGAAGGCAGGCATTGTTTCAACCATTTGTTTCCCAGCAGAGTCTGGCATGAGTACTTAATAACCTCTTATTTTGAGTTATGCATAAAACACAGCAGCTACAGCAGCCAACTCCCTGTTGGTGCTGCCCTCCCCAGAAGACTGTCCAAGGGCCTGGGTTGCCCAGGGCATCTGGCAGCTGCAGTATGAGAAGTGAGGCAAGATCATTTACCCTAGAGCTGACAGCTCCATCATGATCACCTGCCAGCTTGCACTTCAGCCAAGAGCCTTGAAACACCAGTGCTGGGGAAGGACACCAGTGAGCCATGACATAGAAGCCTATGGGTAACTTGGCCCATAACTGGAAGATCCCATTTTCCCTGAGATAACTGGGTGCCAGACAGTGAGGGTAACAGTGAACTTCTTATCTGCTCTGGAATAGGCTGGGCCCATTCTGAGGTATCCTGAGTGATGCACAGGACATGATTTCTCTGGTTACTATAGTCTCCTGGACAGGCAAGCCACTGGTGACAGGCTGCACTGCTGGGGAAAAGGAGAGGAGGAATGGTTGTGTTCGAGGGCTGCTGAAGAGACCCAGGAGGTTCAGAGATGTGCTGTGAGTCACTCTGGGCCCCAGGGCAGATGGGCATCTGCCACAGGAAAGCAAAAGTGACCCCAGCAAGTCACTATTCCACTTGTAGTGAAATATAGTTTTTACCAGTTGCAATGTGGATGGTGAGCAGGTAGCAGGAAACTAACAACCAAGCCAACGCTAATGGTCGAGCAGGAGGAAGAGAATGGAAGGGAATAAAATGGTTTCCCTTTGCTGGTGTATGTTCCCCTGAAGACAAATCTGTGTGAAGAAATAAAGGATACTGGTGTCCCACCAAGATCAATTACATCCTAGCCCTGCTGGACACTGGTAGATATAATAGATCACTGCGAAGAAGATAACTTAATCTGCTGTCTGTGCAGTACATGTGTGTAGGGGTGAGCTTCTGTGGATGACACTTGTTAGGGAACAAATCTGATGAAAACAGAATCTGGAGCCAAAGAAATGCAGTTTCATTTCTTGGCTCTGCCTTTCACTATTCCTGTGACCTTGAGCAAATTTCCTGCCTACCCCGAGACTCAATTTCCTCACATAAAATAGGGATAATAAAATGTCCTATATCATAAGGGGTGTGGTGACTAACAAAAGAAACACTATATGTAAAGGGCTGCGGTGCTAGGAGTGGAATAAATGTTCAATGTCAACTAATTTTGATAATTAAAAAAACAAGCAGCTCCTTCTTCAAGACATAGCACCGTTGGCCTTTTTATTACGGTGCCAGCTTCCTTTCTCTGGGAAGACTTCTGGAAGACAGACTCCCCAAGGATCACATTCGCCAAAAGAATGATCCTTCACGTCTTTCAAAGAGGCCAGGAAGGAGAGGCAGAGGGAAGGTGGAAAAGGGGTAAGAAAAAAAATTCAGAAACAACATGTCAATCCAAAAGAATGATCCTTCACGTCTTTCAAAGAGGCCAGAAAGGAGAGGCAGAGGGAAGGTGGAAAAGGGGTAAGAAAAAAAATTCAGAAACAACATGTCAATAGAACATCTAAGGAAAGTTGGCAGTGAGGGGCTGGAAGCAGAGGAGGAAGGGGTCTGGGCGGGGCTCTCTAAGGAAGTGGGGACACATGGATATGGCTTGGTAGGTGGGGGAGTCCTGGAAAAATAGTGGTGAGTCACGGAAAGGGCAGCACTCTGAGAACACAGAGGCTTTGTCCAGGAAACATCAGGTACATCGAACTGCAGTTACAACACTTGATGGAGTGGGATTAAACCTCATCATGTGACATTGGCCATTTCCACATTTTTCTTGCTTTGTGAAAAGGAGGTCATCTTTTCTGGGGAAAGAATAGATCCCAATTCTAAGTAAAAACTAGCAGAGCTGTATGCGAAAGGCAAAAATTATATGACATTTAGCATAGGATAAATCTACTTGGTATGCCTCACCAACTACCTAACCTATAGTCTAGTAAACACTGAGTGTCCTGTGATGAGACTGTGTCACTGCTGCATGGTAACTGGCCTGGCAGAGCAAAGCAAAGGAACTTGAGACTGACAGCTCCCAGTGCAAGATTCAGCTTGGGAAGTCAAACCACTGCCCAGTGGCCCCACTCCAGCACTGCCGAGCTGTGCTTGATACTTAACTTGTCATCTGTTGACTGGCCTGCTTATTCATATCTGCCTGTCCCTCTGCAGCACTAGATTTTGAAATCTTGATGGGCAGACACTTGATCAGCCAATTCTGAATTATTCCCATGTGTCTTCCACGTGGTAGGTGCTCCATAAGTATCCCAGGAGCCGTTGCTATCCCTTCTGCTCTGAAGACTCTAGGTAGAAATAGGTCAGCAATGTTTTGTGGAAATGGTTCCCAGACTGTGTTCCAGGGGACATGTTCGACCACATGTTAAGTATTTTATGAAGAATATGTCTAGGGCTATGTAAGTTCAGGAAATGCTGAGATAAATAAAAGTTTTTTTTACTGCCAAGATTTCCTGGAGACTTTGATATGCTAATGTGCACAATAAATCTCTAAGGAACTAATATTCAGAGTTTCCCAAGTTCTTTTGACTGTGTAATATATTTTTTTTCCCCAAAGGAACACTAATTAACATCTAGAAGAACCCTGGAATATTGGCACTGGGTCTGTCAAAGCTCTTTTAGCCTGAAGTGGACAAAGCCTGGGGCTTGTCTCCACTGGCAGCTCTGGACACCCTCTACCACATCTGGCTGACCTGAAAACACATCCCCTCATTTCTAAAAACTGCCTGGTGTGGGTGGACTGAAGAAGGTAGAAATAGAAATGGCAGCATGGGGCTTTATAATTGGTGTCATACATAAATCCGGAAACAATATGTCATTGGAGGAATTCTAAAACCAAGATGCGATGGAAGGTTTTTCTTATAATCCAAAGTGAGGAGATTAAGGCACCTAGGCAACTATTATTTCATAGCCAAGGCTGTCATGAGGAAATAGCCCAGAGAGCAGACCAGCTTTTAACCATGTGGTTCTACTATATAATGTGACAACTAATAAATCAATGGACTTTAGAATGTTTGAATTGGAAAAGACCTTGGATGTTATTTAGCCCATTTCCCTTATTTGATACATGAAGAAACAGAGGACCAGAGAGGTTATGTGACTTGCAAAGGTTACCAGCTAGTGAGTGGTAGTGCTGGGCTAGCTCCCAGGTCTTTTGACCTCAGAACATCCTGTAGTCATAACCTGCTGGGCTTCGGTTATCTCTGTGAAGAAGTTCAGGTGCGCCACCACCCTGCCCTTCCTCTGTGGGTCTTCAGAGGCTGGCTCACCTGGGCGAGAAGTGGTGCATGCTGGAAGGAGCTCACCTGGACTGCTGGTGAAAAGGAGGGGAGAGCCAGGCGCTGCACCAATTGCTAATGAGATGGTGGCAGGGGTCCCGGTTAGGCAACAGCCGGGGAACAAAAGGGATAAGAGTCAGGGCAAAGAAAACAAGAGTGCCCAGCACAAGACCTGTCCCACCACAGCCCTCCACAGGCTGAACGGAGTCCAAGAGGCGGCAGTGGCGGCAGACCCGTCTGCAGAATTTCAGATATGCTGGGGCTCGAACTTTTCCCCTCCAGCTTCAGCTAGAGAGGGATACCAGCTGTGCCCTGCAGGCCAGGCTGGGGAGGTGGGGGGACGGAAGGGAAAGGGCAGAGGAGAATGGAGATTTGGGGCAGAATTCTAGAAGGGGGGTGTGGAGGAAAATAGAGTAGAAACAGTGGTACCGTGCTATCCGTCTTCATGAGGGATGGCAGGAGAGGGAGAGGTCAAAGGAAGAAAACCTCCTCTGTTTCCAAGAGGAGAGAAAATTGACAGGAAGGGGAAAATTCCGACTAGGATCTGTTTCAGGAAGGGACAGAGCAGCTGCTCATCAGCTGCAGATTATGGGCTGGGGACCCTGATTAACAGCTCAATGGGCACAAACCCAAGGTTAGGAGCTGCAGAAATTCAAACACTTGGACCTGGGAAGGCAAAGTGAGCTTCAGACCAGCAGAGGCAGGGGATTTATTTTGGAGACTGGGGCTACATAGTTAGCAAAATCATTCCAAAGTTTTTCCGAGTGGGCTAAGGTTAAAGCCTGCTCATTTTCTTCAGAGTAGTCAGTAAAAGAAATTTGGGGGTATGTTGACAGTTCCTGTAAAAGTGACAGATCTGTTTGGGGTCTAGGGGTCTGGTAATTTAAGGGTTACATGGATCCTGGGCAAGAGGGGGTGGGGGCCAAATACTAGCCTTCCTTTTCCTGCAGAAATAGGGTGAGTTTTAATCCCGGAGGTAGGTAAAGCATGTTTTATATCTGGCTCAAGACATCTCTTTAAAGAAATATTTATTTGGGAAGTGCTTAGAATATAGATGAGAGAAACTGAAAAGTGAAAAATATCATTTGAGTATTAGAAAATGGCACATCTTGGGGCCGGCCCGGTGGCGCACTGCTATAGTGCGCCGCTTGGGAAGCGCGGCGGCGC
>NW_007728578.1:33494-34991 GCF_000696425.1 Galeopterus variegatus
GGAAAAAAAAAAAAAAAAAAAAAAAAGAAAATGGCACATCTTATTAAAAAAAAAAAGCCCAAAACAAAACAAAATCATGTTTTCAGCATGTTGATTTTACAAACATTCTGTACTAGATGCTGTGGGGGAGCCCGGGTTTGAAGTCAGAGGTACCGGCTTCGCGTCTCAGCTCTTCACATTTACTGTGTGCTACTGGGCCAATTACTTAGTCTTGCTTTTAGGCCTTCAGTTTAAAGTGGGCCTATGAGCAACACCTTCCTTACAAAGTCATATGATTAAAGCAAACAATGTGAAAGTGCTTTATATACATGTTAGTATAGTAGAAAGATTAATCAATTTTACTAATATTAATAGGCATGTATTCAAGGATTTCAAGATGTGGCATTTGGTTGTATGTGGCACCTGCATTTAAGGTGATGTTTCTTTGAACTTGGAAATTACAATTTTTAAAAATGTCTTATTAGATTTCCCTTGCTGTTCCACTACTCAATCCCTTCCCATTCTCTCTGATAGAATCATTTTTCACACTCCTGCATATACCCAGCCTCATGCTTCAAATTCTATATTTTATATCTTTCCTGGGGAAGGGAAGAAATTAGTAAAGAACCATGCTTTGTCCGTGAGCAAATTACTGGCAAACTGACACATGCTAATAAGAGAACAAAAGCAAATTTTGCTATGAGTTGATGGGAGTTGACTATATAATATAAAACAAAGAATATCTGAAAACTAGATATTTTCATATAAAGTTGAGTAAAAAATTTCTATTTTCTCCACTCTTCTGAGTGCTGGAAAACATAGTCAAGACTCAAATGTTTTAGTGAAATATTTTTCTGAAACAAAATTGGTATGCATACTTTTTTTTCCTTTTAATTCTAAATAAGGAGATTCCAGCCTTCTATCAAATATATCCAACACCTGTAGCATATAAACCCAGGCCCAAATTTCCTAAAAATGTTGGACATGTTTTAGTATTTTAATGATAAAACCCAGACATCCTGTTTTACATGCCCTGGAAAAAAAAAAGGAATGTACAACCTTACAAAGAACGCTCACCATTTTAAATCTGATTAAACTCTATGCCAAACAAGGACTGGAAAGAGTATGATGTTTGTCCAAACAATCCTTTAAAAAGTATTTTTTAAATCCACTTAAATGTTCTAGAAAACTCCTGAAACGTGAACCCGCAATGTTTATTTACATTCCACCCCTGCTCTGAAGTATTAGTTTGGGGTCATATCTTGTGCCTGGAGCAGGAAGTGGTGATGATTAGCTTGGTTCTTCAACGTGTGTTCGACGACCAAGTAGAGTGAACCCTGCTTTGGCCATTTATGCACATGACAATACCATTGAGAGCCCAGTGATTCTTCAGTGTAGCTCAGTATCAGAATCATCTGGGAGAGATTCCTAAAAAATACCCAACTGCAGACTCCACTATTTAACGTCTATTTCAGTAGATCTGGGGAAGGGAGTAGGAATCTGTCCTTTTTTTTTTTT
>NW_007728578.1:35563-37001 GCF_000696425.1 Galeopterus variegatus
GGGGACCGGCAACGGGACTGCAACCCTCGGCGTTGCTCCCGCGCCCCGCTCAGCCAGTGAGCGAGAACCGGTCTGTATGTGGGATCCGAACCCTCGGGCGGGAGCTCCACCGCGCTTCCCAAGCAGCGCACTATCCAGTGCGCCACCGGGCCGGCCCAGGAATCTGTCCTTTATAAGAAGTATTCCTCAGTGATTCTGATAAAGCTTTGTGTTTGGGGAACACTAGTTCTAGGTCCCTGGCCATTTCTCAACCTTAAATGTGCATATGAATCCCTGGGGATCTTGTTAAAATGCAGATTATGAGTCAGGGAGTTGGGGTGGGGGTGGAAGATTCTGCATATCCAACAAGCTCCCATGCTGCTGCTGCTGGTGGGGGACCACACATTGCATTTCGTTTTCAAGTGTCTGTCTCTTGCAATCTGGAATAGTTCCTCCATCATTCCCTGTCTTTCATGTCTTCATGTAATTTCAAAGATTACAGGCCTTACATTCTGTTGAGTGGCCTTCAGCCTGGGTCCATCTACTATTTCCTCATGACCAGGCTGAGTTGATGCTGTCCTGGCAGGAACACAGCAAGTGAAGCTGGGCTCTGCTCAGTGCACATGAGGCAGACCCTTTGCATCACTGGTGATAGGAATTCTGATCATCTGGTCAGATGGTTGCCTGCCAGGTGTTTCCACCAGAAAGTCACCATTTTACCCCTGGTAATTTAGTAGTATTTTGTGAGGTGATATTCTAAGAATGAACCAATATCCTACTCCTCACATGCCCTCCATCCACCTGCCTTGATTAATGACTACCACCTGAATAACCACCTCTGTGACAGCAACCAAACGGTGATTTATATTTCCATCATTCCTTCTACGTTTATTAGGCTCATTCTTTGGTAAGAAAGAGCTTTCCATTCTCTCCTATTTATTTATTCATGTATTTAAATCAGCATAGACTCATAGATGGTAATTTTTTTCACTATATTGGAATCCATTACTATCATTATTTATTTTGAAGCTCAAATTGTCCCAAAGTGGCTCTTGTGTCCTTTTGACATGTTTCCACCTTTGTCTGAGCATTTCCTTACTCTCTAGCGTAACAAGTTGTTTGAGACTTTTATTTTTCCCTGCCCCAGCTGTAGAATCAGCCATTTCTCCAAGAAGCCCTGGTTTCCTTTTAGCAGAGGATGGTATTTAGAATCCAATATCTGTGTGCTTATTGTTACTGGAGTATCACTGTTTTGAGTTCCCCTAAGCAGACAAAGCTTAAAAAGTACATACACACGTACACACACATCTATAACTTTTCCCTTGTTTATCTGAGTATATACACTAAAAATAAATTCATAATGAAATCTACATTTCCAATTTAACACCTCAAGGTTTCTTCTAACCTTCCTTCTATGTTTGTAACTGTCTTTTCCAGTAGCGAAAAATCTGGCTTTCAT
>NW_007728578.1:37077-92313 GCF_000696425.1 Galeopterus variegatus
TTTTAGCAGAGGATGGTATTTAGAATCCAATATCTGTGTGCTTATTGTTACTGGAGTATCATTGTTTTGAGTTCCCCTAAGCAGACAAAGCTTAAAAAGTACATACACACGTACACACACATCTATAACTCTTCCCTTGTTTATCTGAGTATATACACTAAAAATAAATTCATAATGAAATCTACATTTCCAATTTAACACCTCAAGGTTTTTTCTAACCTTCCTTCTATGTTTGTAACTGTCTTTTCCAGTAGCGAAAAATCTGGCTTTCATATAGTTGTCCTAAACAAATTTACTTTTTGACTCAGTCAGTTATTTGCTCAAAGTAACCAATCTCCCAGCCATTTGAGCCTTTGCTTCTGTCTACCACCTACATGTTCCCTTCACCAGTCTGCATCCTCAAATGCTGGGGCATGTGTCTGAATCTGATATGACTCTCACACCCCTCACCACAAAAGTGAGACCTGCCCCAGCTCCTCCATGCTGGGAAGGAAAGGGAGAAGGGAAGGGAAGATGGGAAGGCTCTTCATCCTTTGAAAATGGTTCAGTAGTGTCTTATGCTTGAGCTACATACATATTAACATATTACATATGCTACATACATATTAGTGAATTTATAATTGTGGACGTAAATTTAACCTTTTAATAAAATATTTACCGGTGAAATATTTTAAACATATTTTGTGTGTGTGCACACACATGTGTGTATATGATATGACAGCTGAACATTGAAGCTATAAAGAAATTTAGAGGTCTCTTAGTTAAAAGAGTTCAAATTGGGGGGCCTGTAGGCTTTATGGGGATGCCTAGGATACATCACCAAGAAAGAAGAGCTGGTCTAGATGAAGAGAGGCTGTGTAAGGAGTAGGGCAGGGTGTCTCCAAGGAATATCCCCTAGGGCTCCTCAGAGCATCATTTCAACCACTGGCCTGTTCCAACCCCTCAAGCTCTAAAGAAGAGGAGGTGGGCTTTATCGACCACTTTGCCATTTGCTAACAGCAATTTCAAATGTTTGGCCGTATGGATTTGTGCACTGTCCACGGGTGATGCATGGCCAGGAACCACCCACTGGGCCAAGCTGTACCCAGTAGAATAATACGGATCAATGAAAATGAATCAACTATAGCTACACATATCAACATGGATGAATTTCAAAAAGAAAGCTGAGTGAAAGAAACAGGTCAGAAAAGAACGCATGTAATTTGATCAAAAATCCTCCAATGACTTTCTGTATCATTCTAGGTAAAATTGAAAGCACTTACAATGACCTACAAAGCTCTACAGATCAGGCCCTCTAACCTCCTCTCCTACTGCTACCCCTCACAGCCCCCACAGCTTACCCCACCCCAGCCACACTGACCTCCTCACTGTTCCATGAACGTGCCAGTCACGCTTCCCACAAGGCATTCACCCTTACTGTCCCCTCTGCCTGGAATGTTGTTCATTCACATGTCCAGACAGCTCACTCCCTCAACCCCTTCCTGTCTGTACTCAAATACCAGCTTCTCAGTGAGGCTTTCCCTCCCCACCCTACTTAAGGTTGCAATAGCCACCCCTCCCCACCACTCCCCTCTGCCCTGGTTTATTTTTCTCCCTAGCACTTATCATGCCATGTACTTATTTATCTCATCTGTCTCCACCTAACTAGAATGCAAGCTCCGTGTGGGTAGGGATTTTTGTTTTTTTCACCGCTGGATCCCCAGAGCCTAGACCAGTGCCTGACACACAGCAGGAACTCAATATTTTGGGATGAATGCCTGAATGAATAAAAGAACAGTATTCCAGGAATGGCTTCAAGAAGCAACCAAAAGTGCTGGCCAACTGATGACAGAAGAAAGAACTCATTTCGAATTATCCTGGATCAGAAGAGTGGTTTTGGGCAGCCTGCCTCTGACACATAATTCTAGTTGACAAATGAACCCATTTAGGAATCTGGGGATGCATTTTGGGGCTGTTCCTCCTGGAGAGGGCATTGGGATGCTGTCCTACTTACAACAAAGTGTTTTTAAAAAGCCACAGTACATTTGTTTCCTACTCGAAGTAGCCAATTGGCACCTTCCACCTTCAGGCTCTTGCCAGCTGGTCCTCTTTTCCATGTCTACTTAGTCATTCAACAAATATTTGTGGAACAACATCTAAGTGACAGGATAACTTTATTCTTTTGGTTTTGTAGACCTTTTCAAATTTATTCGCATGCAACTGTACTTCATCTTCATTCTCTCTCTCTCCCTCTCTCCATCTCTCCCTAACCAGGGCCCTGGTTTAGCCTTTATTATTGAAAGTAATACATGTTGTAAAAAAAAAAATTCCAACAATATAGCATTTTATACATTAGGAAATGAAACTGCCTCCCTATGGATCACCACAGTAATGTAATTGTTTGGCCCTCTCTGCAGGTGACAGGTGAGAGTCCTGTTTCCAACAATATAGCATTTTATACATTAGGAAATGAAACTGCCTCCCCATGGATCACCACAGTAATGTAATTGTTTGGCCCTCTCTGCAGGTGACAGGTGAGAGTCCTGTGGAGAGCAGGAGGTGGTGGAAGGGGGAGAGCTTTCACCAACCTGGGCTCCTTTTATAAAGGACTTGCCAGGAATCTCAATTTTCAACTGTGTGGAGCACGTCATGCTTGTCAAAAGTTTGGCTAAGCCAACTGGTATTCGAGAAAGACATCCTAAGTGTCAAGCCAAGCATGCATGCCTCAGAACTTCTAAACTTTATCCCTGTGTCAGCTAGTGACACACGTGGACTAGACTGCCTTAGCTCCCTGAATGACATGTGTAGAGAGTCATGCTTTTCAATTACATCCTTTTAGTATGGGCCAATTTAAAACACTGCCAAAGGAAGATTGTTTCCACAAATGTTTTTGTCCTCAAAACTGCTCTTGAAGACACCACCCATTTTCTATAGGACATATGCAAGACATTCCTTCCAGAGTTCTAGGAGGTAGCTTGGATTTTCTGATGACTTCTTATGCTGCTGCTTCTTGGCCTCCTTTCTTTTTCTTTTCCCTGCTCCCCCTGCCCCTCTTCTTTTTCAGATAATGAGCGTAATATAACCTATCATATTGCCCTTTTCACCTTGGCTGCCAGGAAGCTCTGACTGACTTTTTAGTCAATGGCACCTGTTTCCTTTGCCAAGGCATTCTTTCTTGCATCATTCTAGCCTTTCATGTATGATTCTACTCTTCTTACTAAACCATTTTTAAAAGCTTCCTCCAATACTTTTTTCTTTTTCACAAATAGGAGGAAACATAAATAATACATTAATAAATAGCCCAATGCTGATATTTTATGATTTACGGGTAAGGAAAATAAGGGCCAGAAAGGTTGCCTTTGCTAAGAGCCACACACGGCTAGTTAGTGGAAGCCTTTAGACTAAAACCTGGGGGTTCCCACACTTTCCAGTAGCCAATATTGTTTCAAATTAAAGATTAATATTTCTTCTGCTTTCTCAGGTTGCTGATATTCACGCAGCTTGTTTTCCTTTTTGTTCTGATCTTGGGACGGGAAGCTGTGGCTTTATGCTCTTCTCTCCTCTCACCACCATCAGGGTGTGGGTTGACAGAGATCAGGAGGGAGGGAAACACGTTCTCATGTATTTTCATTTCTGCTTATGGAGGCTCTGCTCCAGCAACCTAGCAAATCCACATGTGACTTCAGGCATGATTATGGAGATATGGACAAAATATCTTTAGGCATCAAGGTGTTCCTGAGTATTGCATTTTTGTTGCAGAGTGTGCGGTCATTAAAAAGAAAGAGACAATGAGTTTAATGCAAGCTGAAGAACTCTACTTTTTAAAGTTTAAAAAATAGTACTTCATACTCACAAACTAAGTGGGATTTATTAGATTTAAAATAATAATTTCTGCCTAAAACATTAATATGAAGTAAAAATTCCTATTTGCACCTTTATGTTTCCTTGTTTGGAAGGATATGGAAAATGTAAAGGTGGGTCCAGGAGATGTTGACTTGGGTAAATATTCAGGGTGAACTGAGCTGTGGAGGAGGGGGTCACCATTGGAACAGGGTGTGACAGAGCCATGATCCACCCAGAGTGTCACTGTGTAGAGGCTTTGGAGGCACTGAGACTCCCCTGACCCTAGTTCTCCTCCTCACCGGCTGTATGGACTCAGACATGTTTTCTAAGTCCTTTGAGCTTCAGGGTTGCCATCTATAAAACGGGAACAGCCCTAGGACTGTGCGGAGGATTCAGCAAAGCTTCACATACAGCGTGAAGCACACAGCACAGTGCTGACTCATTTAAGTATGCAACTAATTGTAGCTATTACCATTATGCAGCTATTATTAGTCAGGTTAGAGCAACTACTATAGCCAGACAATAACTATTTTACTTAACCACTAGGCAAAAATCATAAAGAGAAACCTGAGAGGTCCCAGCAGTTATGGAAGGTACTAAACAAGTGCTGGGTAAATTTAGCAGAGGACAAACTTAACTCGCTGAAGTGAGGTAGCTGCAGAGACAACAGTTTTCAGACTGAAACTATGATGAGCCAGACTTACATCAGGATGAATCAAATCAATGAATGAATTCTGTACCTGCTAATTGTCTAGCTCTGCTGTACTTCTATAGATTGTAGCCAAGGGGCCAAGGTATCCTCACGTTGTCATCAAGTCATAAATGGCCAACTGATGGGCCGGCCCAGTGGCGCACTGGATAGTGTGCCGCTTGGGAAGCGCGGCGGCGCTCCCATCCGAGGGTTCGGAGATCCTAAGCACGGCCCAAGGAGAAGAAACCCTGACAAATGGGGTGGTTGGCAGCCCCAAGTCTTGGGAGGTGGGGTTGGGAGTGTCAGCTTCTACAGGGGATGGTGGTGTTGGAGTTCTTGGCTCAGTTTTTTCACAGACGGTGATCTGGATCTGAATGTGAAAACATCTTGCCAGAAACTTTCTGTTACAGGAAGCTCACTAGAAAGCAATGAAAGATTAAACTGCTACATAACCTTTAAAGGCAAGAGTTCTTGGCTCAGTTTTTTCACAGACAGTGATCTGGATCTGAATGTGAAAACATCTTGCCAGAAACTTTGTTACAGGAAGCTCACTAGAAAGCAATGAAAGATTAAACTGCTACATAACCTTTAAAGGCATCGCAATTATCTTGGGGGATTAGGAAAGGTACTTGCAGCCAGGAAAAAATAAAATTGATAAAAGGAATATGGGAGTTTTTCCTTGGTGTAAACATCTTGACTGACAGAGCTAGATGGTCCAGATGTTTCTTATGTGGACATATTCTACATGTGGTAGTCACATTAAACAAATACTGGATTCCATAACATTTGTAAGTTGCTCTTATTTGTACATTTGCTCTTATTTGTTAATGTGAAAAGCAAAATTAAACAGCATTTAAAAGAACAAACTAAAACCAAGCTGGATTTTGTCTTTAACTTGGCAGAAAGAGTGCCCTTTGATTTTGTGCCTGATATTCTGAATAAATATCTGCTGGATTTTAATTAATTAATTTTTTTTACCAATTCCTTCTCCATATTTTGTCTTTTAATTTTAGAAAGGAAATGTCCCCAAAATATCTGTAGTCATCTTTTTCTGAGTGACTCAATGAGCAATAATTAAAAAAAATTATAAGTGTTTCACTTGATGCTCACGTAATTCAATGTCATAGATCCTTAAAATAACATGTTCTTAAAAATTTCATCAAGACTAAACCTGATGAAATATTATTCTTCAGAGAATATTTTTCAGTGAGGCAAAGTGTTCTAAATTAAAAAAATAAAATTTTAGGTCTTTGTCTCTTTATTTTGTGAAAAGATAACTTTTTATTTTAGAACATTTTTAGCTCTGTAGAAAAACAGCAAGGCTACTACAGAGAATTCCCATATACTTGGCACCCAGTGTCCCCTTTTATTAACATCTTAGGTTAGCATGGTACATTTCTCACAATTAATGAAATAATATTGATACATCGTTGTTAACTAAATTCCATACTTTATTATTTCTCTGTTTTTACCTAATGTCCTTTTTCTGATTCCATTCAGAATGCCACATTGTATTTAATCATCATGTCTCCACAGGCTCCTCTTGGCTGTAACAGTTTTACAGACTTTCCCTATTTTTAATGACCTTGCCATTTTTGAGAACTGGTCAGGTAGTTTTTAGAATGTCCTTAAATTGGGACTTGTCTAATGTTTTTCTCACGGTTAAGCTGGTGATAAGGTTTTTTAAAGTGCCATTCTCATTATATCAAATTGAGGGCACATACTGTCAACATAATATATTACTGTTAATGTTAATCTTGATCACCTGGCTAAGGTAGTATTTGTCAGGTTTCTCCACTGTAAAGTTACTCATCTTTCCTCCCTTTCCACACTGTACTCTTTGGAAGGAAGTCACTATGTGTAGCTCACACTTAAGGAGTAGGGAGTTATGCTCCATCCCCTGGAAGGTGGAGCATTTAGGATGAGTTATTTGGAATTCCCTAGCAAAGGAGATTTGTCTATTCTCCATGTATTTATTCTCCGCCGTTTATTTATCCAATCATATCTGTATAGATTCATTGACATTTGTTTTACACTTCGGGCTATAATCTAATACTCCTTTACTTTGTTGCTCAAATTGCTCCAGCTTTGGCTATTGGGAGCTCTTTCAGTTAGCTCCTGTGTCTCTTTGACACATCCCATCACTGTGGCTTTTTTGAGCACTTCTTTACTGTCTGTCACTACCAGATACTCCAGGCTCATCATATATATTTCCTGCCCCCGTCCTAGAATCAGCCATTTCTCCAAGGAGCCCTGGTTCCTTTTACTGGGAACGGCATTAGAAACCAAGATCTGGGGGCTAGGTGTGCTTGTTGCTACTGGGGTGTCAGTTGTTTCTATGCTGTCTCAGATGTCTCAGAGCAAGGAAATATATATAGGTATACTACATTTATGTAAACACACATATCTATAAATATTTCTATATGTAACCATCTCTATAATACACTAAACATTAGTTCATTCTGAGGTCAAGGAGATGACTTTTGGCTTGTTTGTTTCTTATAATTTTGTTTCTAACATGGAAAAAAGTAATTTTCAAATTTGAGAAAAATTGATCTTAGCATTTTGTCAGCTCTCTGACCCACCCATGCCACCTCCACCATACTGGGGCACACTAGACAGCCAGTCCCCTTCACTGCTGCACAGTCATCTCAAATGCTCAGTGTCCCTGGGGACACTGCCTGGTAGGCCTGCATTTATTTCTCTCACAGCACGTCACAGTGTCTGTCATGCTGACTCCATTCCCGCTGACTTCCATCACACAGTGTCATTTTTCTTCACAAAACCGACTCACTCTTGATGATTTATATCTTGGTTATTAATCAGTTTCTGTGAAAATTTCGAAAAGTGGAGCCAGAACAAACTCCAGAATGCATCTAAGGCAAAACCTCTTGCTGTTTTAGACTTGTTGTAACTCACTTTGCCAAGATGCAAGAAAAAAAAAAAAAGAAAGAAAGAAAGAAACATTTATCTTATGTGGGAAAAAAGTTTTACATGTAAGTGGGTATGATCATTATCATCATAAGCGGCCACATTTCTTACTTGGGTATAGCACTTTACAGTTTACAAAGCACTTCTGCTCTGCTATTTCACTTCTATTCCTATCTTTACAACAATCCTGGGAGAGTAGTAGGGCAGGGATTGCTGTCTCATTTACAAATGAAGAAACTGAGGTTTGTGGCACTAATTAGTAAGTGCTAATAAGAATGAGGAGCAACTGGAACTCTCACACATAGTCATGAATGCCAAATGATACGGGTGCTCTGCATACACTTTGAAAAATAGTTTAGTGTTTACCCAAAAGGAACAAAAACCTATATTCACCTATTTCAGAATGTTTTCAGTGGCTTAATTCATAATTGCAAAAAAGCTGAAAATAACTCAAACGTCCTTCAACTGGTAAATGGATAAATAAACTGTGGAAGATACATACAATGAAACACAACTCAGACCAAATTATTGATGCATGCAATAACATTGACGAATTTTCAATGCACTATGCTAAATGAAAAAAGCCAGCATCAAAAGGCTGCCTAATGTAAGATTCCATTTATATTACATTCTGGAAAAGGCAAAAAGATAAAGAGAAAAATCAGATCAATGATTCCCAGAGATTTGAGGAAGGGGGAGGATTGACAACAAAAGGGGCAAAGGAAACTTTGGGAGTGAGGGAAATATTCTGTCTTGATTGTGGTGGTATCTACACAATTGTACACATTTGTCAAAACCCAAACTGTATGCCCAAAAGGCTGATTTTTACTGTAGATAAATTACACTTCAATTTAAAAAAGGAGGGCCGGCCCCATGGCGCACTCGGGAGAGTGCGGCGCTGGGAGAGCAGCGGTGCTCCCGCTGTGGGTTTGGATCCTATATAGGGATGGCCGGTGCACTCACTGGCTGAGCGCGGTGCGGACAACACCAAGCCAGCGGTTGCAATCCCCTTACCGGTCACAAAAAAAAAAAAAAAAAAAAAAAAAGGATAGAAGATAACTGAAAAGAGAAGGGTGGAAAGAAAGGTTCAAAGAAGCTAAGTTACCTATTAAGCAACTTGTACATAGTCACCAAGTAGAACCAGGAACAGAACCCAGGTCTTCTACCTTCAAGTCCAGAGCTTTTCTACTGAGAATGGACACAGGTCAAGAAAACAACTGACTTTCTCTCTTCCCTCTATATACACATAATCCCAGACTGGGTGAGAATCCTACATTCTGACCCCTCTCTTCTCGTCCACACTTGGAAGCAGAGCTCTCTCTTTCCCCACCTAGGACACACATTCATACTCAAGGACTTAGAATGACAATAGCCAACCTATGAAGGACAAAACCATATTTTAATGTCATGCTTCATTGTCAGAATATTGCCAGAAAGGATTTGAATAGAGATTTCCCCAAGAAGATATACAAATATAAGCACACAAAAAGATACGCAACATTATTAGTCCATTTAGGGAAATCAAATCAAAACCACAATGAGATGCCACTTCACACTTACTAGGATGGCTATAATAAAAAAGACAGAATAGCAAGTGTTGATAGGGTTTTGGAGAAATCAGAACCCTTGTACATTAGTGATGGGAATGTGAAACGGTGCAGCCTGTCTGGAACAGTTTTCTAATTCCTCAAAATGCTAAACGTTGAGTAATCATATGATTCAGCAATTCTACTCCTAGGTATATACCCAAGAGAATTGAAAACATATGTTCACACAAAATTTTTTTCCAGAATGTTCATAACAGCATTATTCATGATAGCCAAAAAGTGGAAACAACCCAAATGTCCATCCGTTGATGAATAAACAAAATGTGACATATCCACACAATAAAAAATTATTCGGCTATAAAAGAAATGAAGTACTAATTCATGCAACAACATTGATGAACCTTGAAAACATTATGCTAAGTGAAAGAAGACAGATGCAAAAGGTCACATCTTGTATGATTCCATTTATGCGAAATGTCCAGAATAAGCAAATCCATAGGGGCAGAAATGAGAGGAGTGTTTTCCAGGGGCTGAGGTTAGGGAGGAATGTGGAGTGACTGCTAATGGGTATGTGGTTTCTTTTTGGGGTGATAAACATATTCTAAAATTGACTGTGGTGATGGTCACACAACTATGTGAATATATGAAAAAATCACTGAACTGCACACTTTTAAATGTAAGTATTGTATGGTGTGTGAATTACATCTCAACAAAGCTGTTACAAAAATCAAACCGAAAACAACAGACAAGCAAAAAAGAAGTGTTGCTAGAAGTAGAGAAAGCACACAGCGCAGGGGGATTGGGCATTCTGGGCTGGGGAGTTTCATCTCATGATGCCTGAGTGGGGCCCTTTCTCTCTAAATCTCTCACTTGAAAGGCAGGCTATAGATGGTCCCTTTCCACCCTGTATTAGTCCATTTTCTGTCATGTATAACAGAATACCTGATTTATAAAGAAAAGATGTTGGGCCGGCCTGGTGGTGCACTGCTATAGTGCGCTGCTTGGGAAGCGCGGCGGCGCTCCCGCCGAGGGTTCGGATCCCACATACAGACCGGTTCCCGCTCACTGGCTGAGCGAGGCGCGGGAGCAACGCTGAGGGTTGCGATCCCGTTGCCGGTCCCGGTCCGGTGTGGGGCGACACTGAGGGTTGCGATCCGTTGCCGGACACGGAAAAAGACAAAAAAAAAAAAAGCTCTTTAGAAAAAGGCTTTCCAACTTTTTGGTCTTTGACCCAGATAGTTTATTTGTGACTAACATTTTACAAAACAATACCTAGTCTTACTCTGTATGATGTTTTTAACAAAACCGTAGTAACCTTCTGAATTGATTTCACAATTCATTAATGGATCATGAGACTCAGTTTGAAAAATAGCATTTTTAGGTATGGAGTAGTTTTGTGTTGTTTTGTTTCATTTTTTATATGCCACATTAGTCTGTTGTAATCTGATGATTTTTACAAATACTTACAATAAGGATGTTCATGAGGCATTTATCAGTAATGTCAGCACATACTGTTACTAGTCATTATTAGTAAAGAAAATAACAGCATTTTTAAATTTGTTTATTTCGTATAGTTTTGGGGGCTGGGAAGTCCAAAGTTGAGGGGGTGCATCTGGTGATGCACCTTCCTTCCTAGAGGGAACTCTGCAGAGTCCTGGGGTGGTGCAGGGTATCACATGGTGAAAGGGCTGAGCATCTTCATGTGCTCTCTCCTCTTCCTTATAAAGCCACCAGTCTGCTCCCATGATAAACCACTAATCCATTAACGCATTAGTCCTTGAAAGAATTAATCCATTCATGAAAGCATTGACCCCATGGTCCAATCACCTCTTAAACACCCCACCTTTCAAATACCATACTGGGGGTTAAGCTTTGACATCAGCTTTGGCGGGGCCAAACATCCAAACCATATCACATCCTGAGAGATTTCCCCTCTCAGCTTGGGGTGCAGTTGCCCAGCTGTGACAACCAGCTGAGGGTGGGTGAGACAAGAAATTCTGAAGGGAATGAAGAAGACAACACTTCATGCTAAAATATGTAGTATTATAGGATATAAAAATAGCAAAACCCTCACCATAACCCCCACCCTATGGAAGGCAAGCTCCTGAGCCCAGGGCCTTGGCTGTTGACTGGCAGACATAGTTCCTCCTCCTTCCTTCCCTGCAAATAGGGGTATAGCAAGAGGTAGTGCACATAGGATATGCTGGATTTGGTATTATAGTAGTTCCCCCTTATCCATGGAGGATATGTTCCAAGACCCCATGGATACCTGAAACTGCAGATAGTACCAAACCCTATCTATATGACATTTTTTCAATCTGATCACAGGCTACTAGGTGACTAGCAGGTGGGTAATGTATACAGAGTACATATGCTGGACCAAGGGGATGATTTATGTCCTGGGTGGGAAGGAGTGGGACATGAGATTTTATCACTCTACTCAGAACTGTGTGTGATTTCAAACTTATAAATTATTGATTTCTGGAATTTTCCGTGTAGTATGTTTGGACTGTAGTTGTTTGTGGGTGACTAAAACCGTGGAAAGTGAAACCATGGAAAAAGGGGGACTACTGAACTTACAATTCACCTTACATTAAGAAAGTTGTAATAACAATAGATGACATTTATTGATTCTAACAACCCTACCTAGAAGAAAAGGAAGTATTATCCTCTTTTGACAGATGGGTAAAGGGAGGGCTTAGAAAGACTTAGCAACTTGCTATAGGACACGTAATCAGTGCAGCTGGGATTCGAACTCTGGTAGGTCAGACTCCAGAGCTCAAGTTCTAGGGGTGTGGAAGACCATCTGGTATAATCCTTTGACTTGTGTGGCAGAAACTGATGCTTAGAAAGGCTAAAGGACTTGCTCAACATCACACAGCTGGCTAGAGGCAGAATGAAGATTCCAGACTCATGATCCTATTAAAAGTTTCCTTGGCCTTTTTTAGATTCATGGTACAGATATGGAAGAAATTCCCTGAAGTCAGGATCTAATACCCATTAGCCCAGAGTTATGTAACTTGAGTCTTAAAACTATCCCAAGCAGATGAGTATGTACTGTTTTCTTAAGAATTTCTAAGAAAGAAGTTTTCAAAATGTTCAGGGAGCTATATGGCTGATAGAATGTCATGATTATGTTCTACTAACTTTGTCTTTCCAGGGGAAAGGTAATCATCAGGTGAAGTGTTATCCTCCTAAAACACAAGTCATGTCATGTCATTCCTTTCTCCCAAGAAAGCCCCAAATTCTTAGGGCTGCATTCCTGGCCCCAAACTTCTGTTCCCATCTCATCTCTCATTGTATCCCTTTACAGAGGGACTTCTTTCCTGCTTGGAGGAGGACTTTGCTCTCCAGAGTTAGTCCCTAAATCATAGACTCCTAGAATCAGAAGAGCCCTGTTAGAAGTTATCTGGAATCTGGACCAACCTTTTCTCTCTAAGACAGTGATTCCCAACTTGGGAGGAGAAGTCTTGGCCAGGGTAGGAGCAGGACAGGTAGAGGAGAGGAGAACACGTAATGTCTTAAAAATGTGTATTCAGCATTATCAATGCTTTTGTTCAGGCTATCAACTATATTTTGAAATTTCAGATCACAGTAAATATGGATATGAGTAGTTTTTAAACATTTTGACAGAAGACATGGGTTAAATATGTTGAGAAAACTTTATTTTAGATCCAGTTTCTATATTCTATGAATCCAGATTCTACTGGCAGTAGAACCAACCGTAATATCTGCACCACTATCTACCCCTTTGTAATCATTCAAAGAGTCCACATAGGTGTGTTGAACTGTTCAAAATGATGGTCCCTGTTTCCCCAAACTTCTTGACAGCTTCTTGATGAGGATCTTAAAATGTGATAGTATTGGAAGCAAGGAAATTTTTCTTGTCTGTTCTAAAAGTAAGTGATCTAGAGCTATTAGTTTTCTAGAATTATTTCTTCATCATTATCTGAGTGCTTGACTCTGGGTCAATCATCTTGGTAAACACATTCCTCAAAATCCTTTTTTATTTTTGCAACATCCTTATCTATTAAGTGGGTGTTATTAGCACCATTTTACAGATGAAGAGATTGAGGAATAGAATAGGTAGGAAACTTGCCTGCAGTCACACAGTTAGTGGTGGCCTGTGGTCACACAGACAGTAAGTGGTGAGATCTGAATTCAAATCCCAGAGCCAGCACTCTTATCCGGGGCTGCTGTTTTGTGTACTATGGAAACAGTGCCCTCCGGAATTGTGTAGTCTCTGCCACTTCCCACAGAATGCAACAGCGAGTCATCAAGTTGGCAGATGTGAAAGGGGCATGAAGGGATTAATGGGGAGAAAACAGTACATCGTGGAGACAACTCTAGTACAATGTGGCTAAAATGCCTGGATACTTATTAGTCACCAGTAAGGAGCTAATAAAAAATTAGGAGCAGAGGCTCTTTTAGTATTGCCCCAGGGACAAGGAAGGAATGTGAAAACCAAATGAATGAATGTAGCTGCATGTCACATAAGTCCCCAGGAAATGGATGATAAACCTATTAGTCAAAGTAGGATATTTGGTTCTTGTGGATTTTTGTTAGCAGAATACCTGGTTCTCTCATTGGCACAGATAACAAAAAGTTACTTGTATTTGCCTACCTAACAGACATCTTGCCTTGTTTGGAGTAAGAAGAGTAACTAAGTTCCTGTGTCTGGCTTGAAATTCTATTTGAATACCATTATACTTTAAAACAGTGTGAACTAAACATTTTGTGACTGTTACGAGATGTTAACAAATCACACTGTAAGATGCAATTAAAAATGTGCTTTCTGAGAAAGACAGTTTCATACCACACTTTCTGTGGATTTAGTCTGCTTATCTCATCCGTTGGTTGGTGACCAAGATATTGAGTGCCCCAGCAGGGAAACCCGCCTTGTGTTTATATGACAGTAGAGAGAATGAGTTTCAACTCACTCGCAGAAGTGAATTTCAGAGGAAGGGATTTGACAAAGTTGTTAAACCCAGTGGAGGCAGAAGAGGAAAGCTGGGCTGATTATGTATCTGAGCACTGTCATTTTGAAATTCATTTTGGCCCCCAGAGTATAAATACACTTCAGTATTTTTGTTAGGATTGCCAGAAAATCAGCAAGTGCTCACTTTCTTTTGCCAACAAAAGCATGACTCTCTGTGCAAAAATTTTCTGCACATTTATAAACAAGAACATTCAGAAAATCCCCTCTTGCTGAGAGATATGACAACAGATATATTTAACTGTGCTGTAAAATAAAGCAGATACTAAGAATACCATTGGGTTCATCAAGCACAGGAAAAGCTTTTATGTCTCTCCTCTTCCACAGACATATGTGTCTTCCTATCCCCCCAAAATACCACCTCTGTACTGTGCCAGTCTGATGAGCCACCATTCCAGTTTTCACCTTTGTGTGCTGTGAGTCTTCTCGAACAAACATCCCCTGACCCATTATCCACGTTTTCTCACCCCTGCACCCTCATTTTCCACCCCTGCAGGCTATTGTGATGGTGGTCTCCAAGTGATCCATGGCATCCTACCCAAATCTCAGGCAAAAACTTTTCTCCCTCATAGAATCTTCCAGTTGAAAAAAGACCACTGATGATCTTGATCAGGAATTGTCAAACTCTTTCTGTTAAGGGCTAGATGATAAATATTTTAGGCTTCGTGAGCCATTTGATCTTATCGCAACCACTCAGCCCTGCCATTGCAGTGTAAAAGCAGCCACAGACAACACATAAACCCATGAGCATGGCTAGGTTCCAATACAATGTAATTTATGAACACTGAAGTTAGAGCTCTCAAGCTGAACATACTTTTCACCTATCACAAAATACTGTTCTTTTGATTTTTAAAAATCATTAAAAATGTAAAAACCATTCTTAGCTCACAGGATATGCAAAAACAGGTGTGCAAAAAACCAGGATGTGCAAAAACTTGGCCCTGCCCACCACGCTCCAGGCAACTAGGCTGGGCAAGCACTGAGGAGGAGCCAGAGGAGCAGCACCATTTGTCCCTGAGGGTCCTGCCCCCCCAGGGCCTTAGCCCTGTCTCCCTTTCCCCCCTCCCCCAACATCTGGGAATGTACTTGTTAGACATGAGTTTTTCTATGGGGTGCGTGGCTTGTCTGCTCATGTCCTTCACCAAGTTTCTGCTTAGATTTTTCTAATTCATTTTTAAGAGTTCTTTTTTCATTAAGGATGTTAATCTTTGTGTTAAATTTGTTCCTTATCAGTTGACATTTTTTTTTTTTAAAGAAGCTTAGGTAGAAGTTTTGAGGTACAAATGGATATGGTTAATTATTTTGTTTGGGTTTCACATCTTAAGATAGCATCAGGAAACTTGCTTTATAAAATTTACAAAGATGAAACTAGTGATTTAGTAGTTCTATAGGTGTGCAATTGAGCTAGGCATCCATAATCAACAATAATTTACTGCATGTTATCAAATGGCTATCAGAGAGGAGCTGTTAATGTCCTCATCACAAAGAAATACACTACGGTGAGAAATTTGCTAACTATCCTGATTTGATCACCTCACATCATAAACATGTACTGAAATACAACTGTGTACCACAAACAAGTATAATCAATATGTTTCAATAAAAAATTTAAATTAAAAAAATCATTAAAAATGTAAAAACAATTCTTAGCTCACAGGATGTGCAAAAATAAGTGGTGGGATGGATTTGGTTTGATCTAGGTCAACCTCCCAACCCAAACTAGCAGTTTCTTCCCAGCTTTGTAGCCAGCCAGACAGGCTCTGTATGAAATTTCTCCAGTTATAAGAAGTTTACTACCTCAGGAGAGAGCTGTTCTAAGGTTAAGATGAAATGATGGACCTAGTTCTGCCTCCCAAAGTTACAAAGAATAACTCAACTTCATCTTCATGGCAGCCCTTCAAATACTGACCACCTTGGAAGTTTCCCGTCCAGGCAAAGTAATACAAGTTTCTTTAAATGTCTCTTTTTTTAGTGTCCTCTCTGCTCTGGTCTGTAGAAATCCTGCAAATGTCGACTCAGGATACAACACATTGGGTGTGCCAGTTTAGGGTAGAGGAGAGTAACGCTACGCCATCTTGCAATCTGCTTGCCATTCCGAACTCTCTCAGTGCAGTTTGCAACATCCTTAGCTCAGGATAACATGATACTCATCTTTTAAATTCTCCCCCCTTGGTTTTTCATCACCCATGCTGCCTGACTCTCCTGTGAGGCCCACATTGTTCTTCTCACTGGATCTTTGTATTAACCACCAAGACAGTGGGTGTTACCAAAGCATGATCCTTGAAGCCCGTGATCTCTCTCTCACTTGCTGAGATTGATTCCCATGGCTCACCCCTCCTTTCTACAGGAATTATTCCAAAATTGCATCCGCAGCCTCAATCTAGTACATGAGCTTAGGGTCCTACCTCCCACTGTCTGGAGGGCACCCATTTAACAATCTTCCTTTACTCTCACCCTTAGCCTGCATGTCCCAAATGGTATTTCCTCACAATATGATGACAGTGATGATAATAGCAGTAACAACAGAAACAGCAGTTAACATTCGTTGAGCTTCTACTATGTGCCAGGCTCTATCCTCAGCTAAGGATTCATTACCTTATTAAACCTTTACAACAACCTATGAGGAAACTATCCTTAGCCCCCTTTTACAGTGGGGGAAATAGGCTCAGAGAAGTAAAGTAATTTTGGCCAAATCTACTGCTAATAAGTAACAGGGTCAGGATTTGAAGCCTTGTATGGCTAAATCAAAGCATGTGCCCTTGACCACTTCAGAGGGTCCTTGTAGCTGCCCAGATGATGTCACAGGTGCCCCACTTATTCCAAATGGCCCACCTGGAAAGCCTGAAGTCAGTCTAAACCTCTCCCTCTCCTTCAGCCTCTACCCAGTCAGTCACTGAGCTACTCAGATTTCTTCTCCTAAGCATCTGGGAGTCATTTTTACCTTTTAGTCTCATTGTCAGCCTTAACCAGCCCCCTTGTCATCTCCTATCATTTTTTACAACTCTCTCCTGATGGGTCTTCCTGTACCCAGGCTCCCTCTTCAAGCCATCTTCTATGATCCTGCCCAGAATATGTCTGAACAAGCAGAATCTTCACCTCCCTCCATCCAACTCTTTGCCATTTATTTGACTCACCTTGGAACTGTCCAGCCCTAACTGACCTGGAGTCCTCAGCCTGGAGGGGAGACTAGAATGTATGTCAGCTGTTGTGCTATTTAAATATTTCACATGTGTATCTTATGTTCCTTAATATTTCCTTGCGTTGGGTAGTTTCAAGAGCAGTATGTTCTGCAAAACTGGAGAAAGATCAGGAAAATAAAGTTCCACATTAAATACACTTGAGAAATGCTGGTAAATTAAGAGTGTCAATATGCTAAAGTGCATTGGGAATACTAATGCACAAGGGGGAAAGAGCTACAAAGGCATTTCTGAAACCTACTGGACCCTGAATGTTTTTTCCTTTCTCCCCCTGAGCTGTTGAGAAACCAGGGTTCTGAGAAAAATTTTTAGGAAAAGCTGCTCTAGAAGTGTCTATAAAAATGTTATAGGATGGAGTCCCAGAGCCACACTCAGAGTGGCCGTATAAGGATAAATGCACATGTGGAGAGCTCTGCAAGTGGAAAGGCATGGTATAAATGTGTACATTAGTTGATGAATAGTTTAAACTTAAGTGTACTTTAAAAAATTTCCTCCAAGATTGGCTGTGGGTTTCTATAGCTAAAAATTAACATATTTTATATAGCAACAGAGAACTTCTTAGAAGGCATTAAGTAGAAGGACTATAAATATACAGATTTCTATCTTCTCTCCTTCTATGGAGTATTTGTTGCATTTATATATTTGATTGACCCAAATAAAGAATCGCTACAAATACAAGACAATTTTACTTTTCATTGAAGACAATATTTTACAAATTACAAAATGACTCATAGCAACAACTTTTACATGAATTGGGGTGCTTGGGGGACAAGAGAGGTGTGACTTTAAGGAAACTGGGGCATCACCTAGGGAAGGGGGAGAGAGAATAGAGGAGAGGGGTATGATGGCTGGAAATGTCAACAAACTTCTTGGCTGCATTTTTGTCCTGGCGGGTCCTGCATGTTTTCTATCCTAATGATTTACACACAATTTTAGTGTCTGTATAACTTTTAAAGTATGAGGTGTGATGAAAAGGAATGAAACTTCTGTTCATATGAGGTTTATGGAATCCGAATCACGGGATTAGGATCTCACCTTGTAAGTCCATGTGGCCAGGGCAGGAGGGACCTAGACCTCAACATCCACCGCATCTGTTCTGCTTTGACCTGCAGCTGAATCCTCATCCCCTTCCCTGCTCCTTCTCTGCCTCTTGAGGGACTTTTGGCCAAACTGCTTTGGGAGACTGAGGCATTAAAGCCCCAGCCCACTCCCTCCCCTACTACAGAGTTTCCCAAAGTGTGTTCTGTAATAGGTACCAGGACCTCAGGCATTCCGTACCCAAGTATTTTTTGTGAAATGCTGCATTCTGGGAGAGTCACCATGTACATTAATGTAATAAATAACATGACAAGTCCTAAAATAATAAAATAAAAAAATGTATCATTTACCCAGCTTGTGGCCAATGTGTTAGGCCATGGGGCACTGTTTTTCCACAGAATGCATTCTGACATCCCACAGAACTCATGTTGGGAGATGCTGCCCTGGTCTTACTTGATCACTCCTAAAAGCCCTCAAACAAAACCTACATTTTATGTCCCCACTTCTCTATTCATGGTTATTTCCCATGTCAAGTATTTATTTTACAATTAGATGTGATATTATATGTGTAACAATATAACAGAGAGCTTGGGCTCTGGAGTCACAAAAGTTTGAGTTTCATATTGGCTTTGTCGCTTTCTAGCTCTGTGATACTGAGCAAATTGCATAGCCCTTTTGAATCTCAGTTTTATTATTTGTAAAGTAAAGCAATGATTCCGACCTTTCAGGGTTGTGTGAAAGCTAAATGTGATTAGGTATGTAAAGTGTTTGGCACAGTGCCCAGCACAAGGCACAGAATTAACAGCAGCTCCATCGTTAATTTCTCCATCAACATCATCATAAATAAATGGAAGAAAAATTAGACATCCTCAAGTAGTTAATTTCTAAATCACACAATTTTTTCTTTTCTTTCGATAGGACAATTTGACTCGCATATCAACTACATGTCTTGGTTTTTTTTTTTTTTTTTTTTTTTTTTTTTTTTTTTTCGATAGGACAATTTGACTCGCATATCAACTACATTTCTTGGTTTTTTTTTTTTTTTTTTTGTCTTTTGTCTTTTTCCGTGTCCGGCAACGGATTGCAACCCTCAGTGTTGCCCCCGTACCGGACCGGGGACCGGCAACAGGATCGCAACCCTCAGTGCTGCTCCCGCGCCTCGCTCAGCCAGTGAGCGGGAACCGGTCTGTATGTGGGATCCGAACCCTCGGGCGGGAGCGCCGCCGCGCTTCCCAAGCGGCGCACTATCCAGTGCGCCACCGGGCCGGCCCTACATGTCTTGGTTTGAGGAAGTTGTTTCACAGAGTATCTCAAGTTATACCTAGAGACAAAATGGGGAAACATTTGTTGGATGATTGTAGAGTTAAGGAGATTCAAGTCTAGATTAAAAATACTTTGCAAAGAGGTGATTAATGATCCAAGACCAACCTGATGAATAGTCTCTAGTGACATGCCATAAGGCTTTCCATTAATTCTTATTAGGTTTGACATTTTTACCAACAATTTGAATAAATATACATGAGACATATTTATCAAACCTGAATATGAAAAAAAAAATCAGGAGTGGCAGTTAATTCAATACATAGCTTAATTAAGATTCAAAATTATTTTGATAGGCTTGAATGCCCTGAAAATTAAAATTCAGTAGACTTAAATATAAAATATTACACCCAGTTGAGAAAGCAACAAACAAAACGACCTATGCACAGAGAAGCGATGAGCTTGATGGCTATTTGGATGCTAAAAGTCAAGGGGGTTTATTTAGTTGGCCATCAGCTGGGCTAATAATTAAGTCACAGCTGATAGAAAAAAGTAATCAATTTAGCAGGCACTAAGAACAAGAGACTAACCCAATTGCAAGAAGGGAGAGTCTCACCATTCAGAACAGATTAGGGATCCTCATTTTTACATATTAAAAATGACGTAAGTTTTGAAGACATGGGGAATGTTCAGCCTCAAGAAAACCACACCAAAGGAAGACATAATTTATACTATTCCCCCTGGGGACCGACAGGTGGAATTTATAAAGAAAAAGATTTCAGTTTGGCTTAAGGAAGAATTCTTAAAACAAATCAAACTCCTTCACCAGAAAACTCTTGTTGAAAGGGAGTGAATCTTTGAAAGTTTTTAGCAAAAGCTGGGTAAGAAGGTGCAAGGAGGGATTCCTACTTTTGGTGAACAGTGTGAGTCTGTCTATGTCATCGCCTCCAAAACCTCATCAATGCTAAAGTTCGTAGTTTTGCCTGACCAAAGCCTTCCCCAACTCCAAGGCTCTGAAGTCTCGGTCATCCTCAAGGAGGCTGTGCCTGTGTGATCTCTCCAACTGTCATGGCACACACAGTCTGTCTCTCATTGGGCATGAATCATATTAGTTACCACTTATTGAGAACCTAACCTGTGCTCGGTGATTTTATATACAGTACATTATCTTGTTTAAGTGTCCGAATAGCCATGTGAAGTTGATAAAATGATCCCGTATTTATAAATGAGAAATACGAAGCCAAAAATCAGTTTGTCACTTACTTGCTCAGGGTCCCATAGTGAGTAAGTAGCAGAACCTGGACTCATACCCAGACTTAATAATAGAATCATACTGCTTACACTAACCCGTGACACATCTCTAGTCACACAATAGTTAATGCTTGACATTGCTTTCTCCCCATGGGTATATTTATTCAATATTTTATGTCATATATGCCTTGCAGTTGAATTTATGTCATAAATTCCTTGAACAAAGGACCATGTCTTGTCTTTGTATTTCTAATAGAACTTATTTCGATAAATAATTGTTAACATGAGTTAGCATTATTCATCCATTAAATACTTACTTACTGAGCATCTACTACATAGCTGTCATTACTATATCTCTGGTTCTTTGCATACAAGTTTTGGTATAAGGAGCTAGAAAAGTCAGTGGCTTCCTGACCCTTGAGCTGACACATGACCAAGAGAAGGCAGCAGCTGTGGTATGACCTGGAGGAAGATGGTCTAAGGCAGAGGCAAGGGCAAGTGCAGAGGCATGTGGAGAAAACTAGCTTGGCATGTTCCAAAAACAGAATGAAGGTCTGTGTGGCTGGAATGGAGCCAGAGAGAATGGTGGGTGGTATAAAGTTAGGTTGGAGAAGTAGGCAAGAGCAAAATCATGCAGGGTCCTGTCATTTTGAATTTTATTTCAAATGCAAAGGGAAGCCATTAGGGGGACTGTCAGGAAGGGCTTACTGTTATGTTTATAAAAGATCACTCTGGCTGCTAAGTGGAGAATGGATTATAGGGTACACCAGCACAAAAGCAGTCCCAGAGGTTAGTAAGGTGCTGGCGGGTAAAATGCTAAGGAGTGGCCCAACTCAGGAAGTGTTCTGTAAGTAGAGCAAATGGGACTTGTTGATGGATTAAATGTCAGGGGGTTGGGTAAAGAGTAAATCAAGGATGATCCTAGGCTGTCAGCCTGAGCCCCTGGGTCGACGGTGAAGCCGGTAACTGAAATGGGGAGGATGGCTGCATCGGGTGACGGGGGAAGGACCCAGGTGGTATGTGAGCGGGGGAGGGAGAAGTCAACAGTGCTTTGCTGGCCATTAATGAGAGGACTGTGAGACATTATTAGAATGTAAGCTCTGTGAGGGCAGGGGCTTTGTCTGTCTTGTTCTGTGCTGTATCCCCAGCGCTCAAAAGTGTTCAGTACATAAGTTGGTACTCAAAATCTTGTTGAATGAAAGAAGCCACGGGGAGGCATTGAGAAGGCAGTTGGATTTATGAATGTTTAAATCTTTTGGGCAAATGCAGATCCTTGGCAAAGCATAAATACATTCCTCCTTGGCTCTTACATGTGCAGTGAAGACCTCTAAGAGAGTGGTTTTTCAAAGAGCTGAATTAAACATCCTAATAGGGTCAGTTAGTGCAGTCCTGGAGAGAGGCTCAAAATCCCAGTCTCCGACTGAAGCTTCCCTGGTCCTTCCCACAGTGTTCAGGGCTTTTAAGTGAACTACCTGACAGCGAAGGACGTGGGCCTTGAGAAGCTGCTGCACTGCTCCTCTAGTTGCGTTTACTATTTATAATCACAATAATAATGATCATGGATGTCAAAATTCTTACCTATTTGCAAATTTCCACTGGATCCATTCATATTTCTACTCATCTCAGGATTGAAGTATTAATTTGATGCCTACTTTAAACAACAAAACAAGCCCCCAATTGGTCAATGGCTTTGGCAGTTATCTTTCTGAGTTGGTTAAAACCTAGAGACAACGTGAGCTTTAAAAAGAATTAAGAGAATTAAAATAGCCTATCATAGTAACAAAATAGTTTGAATATTTAAGGTTTCAAAACCAAGTACTCTCCACTGTAGCACTAGGACCAAAAAAATGAAAAAAATATATAGAAAGAAAGATAGAAGGAAAGAAGGAAGGAAGGGAGGGAAAAGCAAGCCACCACATTTATTTAAATTTATGTTGGACAATTCTCAATTATCTGTGGTAATGGATGAGCCAAAAGACAATAATCATTTTCCCATTTGCTTTGGGGATTCAGCTTGGTTCTCCTCTTTGAATACTGGTGTGACTCTGGGCCCTACCATGTATCCACAGAGCCAGAATCTCCTAAGGTGAGCTCTGGGCATGTGCTTTTTAAAAAATATTCCAATTCCCATTGTCTTCATTCTGCCAATCAGTGAAAACCACCGTTCAAGGAAGTCACCTTAGATGTTTAAAGAATGGCCACAGGTGTCAACGTTCTGATTTACAAGGTGCTTGGTTGGCCTTCTCCACTGTCTTCTCCTGTTGCCTCAACTAGGAGTACAGGTAGGACTTAAGATTTAAATTTCAAGATCCATCTTAGTCTGTTTTATGCTGCCATAACAGAATACCACATACCGGGTAATTTATAAAGAACAGAAATTTGTTTTCTCACAGTTCTGGAGGCTGGGATGACCAAGATCAAGGTGCTGGCAGGTTCGGATGTCTGGTGAGGGTCTGGTCTCTGCTTCTAAATTGGAGTCTTATCACTGCATCCTCCAGGAGAAGAATGCTGTGTCCTTCTATGGCACAGGCAGAAGGGCAAGCTAGCCCAGTGCTGCTTGAAGCCTCTTTAATAAAGGCCTTTTGCAAGGGAGGAGCCCTCATGGCCTAATCACCTCTTATAGGCCCCACGTCTTAGTACTATCACATTGGCAACACCTGAATTTTGGAAGGAACACATTCAAACCATAGCACCATCTCTGTTGAGGGTGTGGATTTCATGCAAAATAGAGAGAGAGGAGGAAAGATATAGCAGAGGTGATATAGTCAAGAGAGGAAGATTAATTTTCAAAAGATGTTGCAGAAAACTGAAAAGAAAGCTCCTGCCCACAAGATGGCTTTGAAGGCCAAGAAGGCAGTGTTGAAAGGTGTCCACAGCCACACAAAGAAAGATCTGCACATCACCCACCTTCTGGTGGCCCAAGACACTGCAGCTCTGGAGGCAGCCCAAATATCCTTGGAAGAGTGCCCCCCAGAGAAACAAGCTCGACCACTATGCCACCATCAAGTTCCCCCTGACCACTGAGTCTGCCATGAAAAAGATGGGACACAACAACACACTTGTGTTCATTATAGATGTCAAGGCCAGCAAGCACCAGATCAAACAGGCTGTGAAGAAGCTCTACAACATTGATGTGGCCAAGGTCAACACTCTGATCAGGACCGATGGGGAGAAGAAGGTGTATGTTCGTCTGGCTCCAGATTATGATGCTTTGGCTATTGCCAATAAAATTGGGGTCATCTAAATTGAGTCCCACTGGCTCATTCTAAATATACATTTTTTTCACCATTAAAAAAAAAGGAAGATAAAGAAACAAAATAACCTAAAATTTGGATTTTTTTTTTTTTTGGAATCCAATATTCTCAGGCATTCACTACTTAAGGAAACCTCAAAGCCAAGAAGGAAACTTAAAACAGCAAAAACCCGAAATTCACCTTCTGCCTGGTGTGATAAAAACAGCAATTTATCCCTAACACTCTAATATTCTCGGACATCTTGAGATGCTGTTTTCCTCCCCATTTCAAGGACCAGAATCTCTGAATTCCAAGGAGATGCCACATTTTCAATATCAGGAAGTAAGCACATGGGTTGAAGTCAACAAGGAGGTCAACAATATTATGCATGTTGAAGTCATAAAGAATATTTTGAATCCTGCTGTGAAGGAAATGGTTTCACTCAGAGTAAGAGAACCACATTCAAATGGAAAAAAGGTTCCTTCAGCTTTTGATTCAACAGCACCAAGTAGATGAGCCAAGAATTTAGCTCTGCCAGCTGGAACACGTGGCTTCAAATCCTAGCCCTGAAACCATACATCATTTACTTAGCCTCTCTGTGCCTCAATTTTCTCATCTGTTAAGTGGGGGTGATCATAACAATAACAAAATAATAATGGAATTTATTATCATTATTTATTCTGAAAATGCAGTTTTGTTAGTGTTCTTTTTGTAACTAACATTGAACCATTACTGTGTCTTTGGTCGCTGCTAAGTGCTCTACACATGTCATCTCTGAATATTCATATAAAGCACATGAGGTAGGTACCATTATTATCCCCATTTAAAGATGTGGGATTAGGTAGTCGGCTCCAGGTTACACAGCTGGGAACGGTGGATTAGAAACCAGCAGCCTGACTCCAGAGCTGCACCCTGGCTGATGATGTGCCATCGTGCCCCTCTTATTGCTCAGCCCTGCCGTTTACTGAGTGTTATCGTGAGCAAGGAGAGGCCGGGGGGTGCTGATTGCCAAGAACCATGAAACATGATTTGCTGTCAATCAGCTCCAGTGCAGACACACCACCTGCAAATAACCTTGCCCTCAGAATGTTGCCCTGCACAGCTGAGTGTCTGTGGTTCAATTGCCTACTGTATTTTTTTAGTCCAGAAATTTCTGGAGTAAAATGTCTGTTAGCCCAGGAATGTGCAGTGAAACGTTCTAGGGAAAAAATACAACATTTGCTCTCAGAGGTGTACCTCTGGGACACATGCATTATTCAAGGAAAAATTTGGTTTCCCAAAGGGAGGTGAAATTTCCCTTACACCGAGGGGGCTTTATCTGCAATTTACCCCGTGAGTGTTCAGATTTGAAGAGGAAAATTTGTATAGAAGCCCTGAACAGATGAATTGGTAGGCTATCTGCTTTTATAAAGTTTTTTTTGTTTGTTTGGTGGCTGGCCAGTACGGGGATTTGAACCCTTGACCTTGATGTTATTAGCACCATGCTCTAACCAACTGAGCTAACTGGCCAGCCCTCTGCTTTTATAAAAGGGGGAAAAGCTTTGACAGGAAACTTTTCTTAACATGGTTGAATATACAAATTCAAAAACAGTATTTTTTCCAAAACATTTCAACTGAAGGAACAATATTTGGACATGAGGACACTGCCCCTGCCCCAGACCATTATCATATGCCATGCCTCCTGCTTATTGTGCTGAAACAGTCGTTCCTCAGCTATGACAAGACAGACATTTAGATGTTGGAATCTGCCAAAGTGATCATCATCGCTTATGAAATATTCAAGGGATTTTGGCTGAAAAGACACAGCTCAAACAGCTCTTCTCTGGCCCGATGGTTTATTTATTCTTACTATTCTCTCCCAGAGAGTTAAGCTGCACCTTGGCATTTTTTATAGAGGGGGTGGCCTTTAAACTGTGGAACTGACATCTGCTGAGACCTACCAGATGGAAGAAACAAGCAACAACTGAGTGTCACTTTGGGCTGCACCTGTTTGTGTGGCTCAAGGAAGCAGGTTGACTAATGCTCAGGTTGACCACAAAAAGGGGGGCAGAAGAAAGACCCCAGAACTCTGAGCCAGGTGGAAGCCCTGAAGAGACTTCTGGGATCTCAGTGTAACTGTGGGCCTCAGTCTAGGGCTCATGACCTGCCCATGGACCAGCTGGTCCAAAAGAGGAGCCCAGATGAATGGTCTTGCCAAGAACCACTTGACAGGCAAAAACTGCCCTCTCAGGGCATAGGAAAAAGTGAACGTGTTAATGGCCTCTTGAAGTCAAAAATCACTCCTGAGCCAGAGATATCAACTATCTGTTACAGAAAAGAGTGCCTGACAGTGGTGTGGGCAGTGACAGGTTATGGAGCCAAAAACTCACTTTGGTGACAGATCCTGAGGACTAGCTATAGATGCAGACAATGAAGAGTTCCTACCCTAAAGACCATCTCTGAGTAAACAATACAAGAACAGAGGCCACACCGAGGAGGCAAGAGGTTTGAGAACTAGCGACTCAGAACTGTGGTCCCACCTAGGAATGAGACCTGAAACTGAAAAATTACTGAGGGAAAATATAGGTGAAACACTTCAGCAATTAGGTCAGGGCACAGGCTTTATGAACATGAGCCTGAAAGCACAAACTAGTGATGTTGAGCATTTTTTCATGTATCTGTTGGCCATTTGTATGTCTTCCTTTGAAAAATGTCTATTCAGCTTCGCACTAGTGATGTTGAGCATTTTTTCATGTATCTGTTGGCCATTTGTATGTCTTCCTTTGAAAAATGTCTATTCAGCTTCGCTTGCTAACTATGCATCCGACAAGGGATTAATATCCAGAATATACATAGAACTCAAACAATTATACAGAAAAAAACAAATGACCCAATTAAAAAATGGGCGAAGCTGAATAGACATTTTTCAAAGGAAGACATACAAATGGCCAACAGATACATGAAAAAATGCTCAACATCACTAGTCATCAGGGAAATGCAAATTAAAACCACACTGAGATACCACCTCACTCCAGTTAGACTGGCTATTATCAAAAAGACGGTGAATAACAAATGCTGGCAAGGGCGTGGAGAGAAGGGAACACTCCTGCACTGTTGGTGGGACTGTAAGTTAGTACAACCACTATGGAAAACAATTTGGAGGTTTCTCAAACAACTACAGATAGATCTTCCATATGATCCAGCAATCCCTCTTCTGGGTATATATCCAGAGGAATGGAAATCACCATGTCGAAGGGATACATGCACTCCCATGTTCATCACAGCTGTGTTTACAATAGCCAACATATGGAACCAACCTAAATGTCCATTGATGGATGATTGGATAAGGAAACTGGTATATATACACTATGGAATACTACTCTGCCATAAAAAAGAATGAAATACTCCCATTTGCAACAACATGGATGAACCTGGAGAACTTATGTTGAGTGAAACAAGCAAAGCACAGAGGGATGAATACCGCATGTGCTCACTCATATGTGCGAGCTAAGAGAGAAACGAAGGTGGGAAAGAAAGACCACAGTAGTGCCGTGATCCAACAGAGGGAGGGAACATTCCTAGGGCTACAAATTGGAGTTGAGGGGGAGAGGGAAGGGGGAGGGAGGTTGGGGGATAATTGGTTGGGGACAGGGGGTGCAAGGGTAATTTCTGGTGGTGGGTGTGCCCCCAGTGTGAATCTGGCCCTCACATCATGGGCAGGAGGGGGGACATTTAGCTTTGTATCTCAAGAATATTCTTAATAAATTAAAAATAAATAAATAAATAAAAAGAAATGTGGTCCCAGAATCTTTCCCCTCACTCCATGTTCCACCACAGCGCTTCTCAAGAAAAGGGAGAGAGGGAGCAGAAGAGGAAGGATGAACAATCTCGATTTGCCTCTCATCTCTTCTCAGCTGTGAGTGCTGATGTCTGTGATCTCTTTGGTAACATTATCTACAAAATATGCCTCTCTCTCTCTCTTCTAGAAAAGAAAAATGGCTTAAGAATTTATTCTAAGAGGAATTTTTAAAAAGATCAAAAGGAATGTGGGCTAGAGGTAGAAGCTGGATAGAAAAAGAAAAAGGAGGGGGATAAAAAGAACAATATGATTTGAGACTGTCAAAACAAGAGACTTCACGGGTGGCCAGGACTAGACTAGAGAGAGGCATCCAGATGAGAGGGTTCAGGAAGACCTGTCTCCCAAAGCAAGCAAAGCAGGATGGAACTCCCCCCAGCAGAGACCTTAACTACCACCTGCTTGAGGACTGACCCCTTGCACTCACTTCTGTTAATTTTCAAGGATAAAGAGACTGCCTTCAAGAAGCTTCTCTAGTGTGCACTACAGTCTTGTAGGGGCAGCAGAAGGGAGAATGGGGAGAAACATTGTTTCCAAGCCACAATCCAAACTGATTTTAAAGGATTTATCTCCTGTTCTTCCTTAATGTAAGCTAAACCTTTTCAGTTATTTCATGGTCTTACTCTGAGTTGCATTTTAACCATAATTTCCAAAGAATAAACATGACGCAATGTTGCCTGAAAGGCACCAGGAATTTTCTTCCCTCCGTCCACACTGCACTTAGTCATTGTGTGAAGAGTTGTTAGAATGTGGGAAACTTCTAGCTCATGATTGTGTCTGACAATCAGGAGAAAGCTGCCTCCCTGAACAGTGAGTCTAGCTCATGACAAAAAACGGTTCGATTGTCTTCTAGTCCGGAATGTTCTCTATTCCGCACAGCCTCTGCCCTTGATGCCTCCCATCCGTCACAGCCCAGCCCCACACTGCAGGGCTCAGCAGGGAGAGCTCTGAGCTCCCACCTGGACACCTCTGTCCGTGCCACTCACTGTCCGTGCCACTCACACTGCACTCCTTTCCTGCCTTTTTTGGTAATTATTTGTGTCTGTGCCTTGTAGCTGCTGGCAGCCACAGACTGTTACTTACTTTCCTTAGTGCATCTCCACCACAGTGCCCTGCTTCTAAGAAGTGCTGCATAAATGTCAACTGAATAATTGAATGAATGCATAAATGCATTCGCTTCTCCCCTAAGTGACTAGCACCCCTGCAATGGAGCGAATATTCTCTTTCTTGTCTTTAAGATACTACAATGTTCCAAGGAATATACATCTGCCTTCCACTGAGGAAAGTGAGTTTATTTTGTGTATCCACTTTTGACAGAACCAAATTATGAGCTAATAATGTTGGCAATTTTCATCATATATTGCAAATTTCTTATTTTTAAAGAGTATGATGTACCAGTGGAAAGAAGAGAAGGCATGGTAAGTGTCCAATAAATATATCTTATGTGAATGAACGAATGAATGAGGGAGTGATGGCAGAAGTCTAGATAACAGGAAATTGGACAAAAATAGAAACAGAAGTAGAAAAAGGATAGATGCACAGGAGATTTAGAAAAAAAGTAGAAAGAGAAAGAGGAAAAAGAGAAAAGAGACTCGAGGCTAATTAAATTCCAGATTAGCAATTCTGGTTTTACTACAAACTTGAACTTGATAAGTTGACAGGTAGAGAGGCAACTGGGTGAGAAGAGACAGACTTTGAAGACAGACAGATCTGGATTCTCATATCCACTCAGCTACTGTGCGATCTTGGACAACTGGCTCAACCTCTCGGACTTACTGCTTTACTTAAAAATTTTTTTATTTTGAAGTAATTTTAAATTTACAGAAAAGTTGCAAAAATAGTACAGGGAGTTCCTGTATACCCTTCACCCAGCTCTCCCTAACGGTGATACCTTTCACAATCATAGTACTGTTATTAAAACCAGGAAATTAATATTGATACAAAAATACTAACTAAACTACAAGCCTTATTAGAGTTTCACCAGTTTTTCTATTAATTCCTTTTTTCTAATCCAGTATCCAATAGGATCATAAACTGCATTTAGTTGTCATGTCTCCTTGTCTCTAGCCTTTGACAATTCCTCACGTTTTTCTTACTTTTCATGATCTTGACATTTTTGAAGAGTAGACCATCCCTCTGTTTGGGGTTGCCCGATATTTTTCCATTATTCGATTTAGGTTATGTGTTTTTGGCAAGAACGCCATAGAACTGATGCCATGCCCTTCTCAGTGTATCATAGCAGGAGGCACACATTAATATTTCTCATTACTGGTCATGTTAACCTTGACCGCTTGGTTAAGGCAGTGTCTAGTGAGTTTCCCCACTGTTCTATTTTCCCCTTTGGAATTGATAAATACCTTGTGGACAGATGCTTTGAGACTAGGCAAATGCCCTGCTTCTCATCATACTTACTTACACTCACCCAATAACTTTAGAATTCATCAGTGGTTCTTGTCCACAACAATTATTACTATAATGTTATAATAATGATTTTCTATTTCTCTCATTTCTTCCACACTTATTAATTGGAATTCTTCTATAAATAAGAGCTGTGCTTCCTCCTACCCCCACCACACTGATTATTTATTCAATATTTATTTATATCAGTATGGACCCGAGAATATTTATTTCATTCTATGAGTCATAATCCAACACTATCATCATTTATTTTATTGTCTAAGCTTTGCTTTCTTCATTGTAAGACAAGGATAATGACAACTGTGTCATAAGGATTAAATGGGATTAAAGAATATGAAAATGTCCAGTCCAGAGCACCTACGAAATAAATGAAAGCTCATCTCCTTCCTTTTCTTTACTGTATTTAAAGCCATGCTAATTTGGAAATAAGGCCATTCTATGTGGGTGAAAATCTCAATTTAATAATTCTCTTTTAATAGGTATATAAAGAAAAGTGTATAAGGCAACTAGAATTTCACTATCCCAGTGTTGCCTAGTGGAGATCATTTGGGATCTGCTATAAGACTGATTTTTAATCAGCATACCCATAATATGTATGAAAATAGATGCTTGAGAATACTTGAAAACAGACTGTTCTCTTAAGTAGTTTAAGCGTTTTCCCAGAAATCTTGTTTATGTTCTGAAGTTGCTTAGCTAAACTATTTTCAGAGATAGTCCAAAGCATGCTTCAACCCAGCTGTGGGTCATATCGCCACTAACTTGGAATTAATGATATCACTGATTCATCTTTGATTCCCAAGGTTATGGCAGTGAATGGAAAAAATCCAAGTTTAATTTAAAATTAGATTTTAAAAGTTCTGGCAATTTACTTTTAAGTTCAGATCAAATTTAAAAAAAAAAAAAAAAAAAAAAAGGACAAGAATAGTGTCCTAAGGATGTAAGCGTGAATAGATCTGGAAGTTCAAAATAATTCATGAAATACAGTACAATCCACTAATAAAATCACTCAATTTATTGGTACTTTCATTTTCCACCCCATTTTTATCAGTAAGGAAAATCAAGAACATCAGATTTATTTTAAAAAAACAGCTTTGCGGCAGCGTGGTTTGCAAGCTCTCTGTGGACTCCAGAGAGTCTGCCTTACTCAGCTGGGGGTGGGACCAGGAGTCTGCAGTTTTAGCAGGCGCCACTCCCCACACAAGCCTGACGCAGGTAACAGGCAGGATTTAAAGCCCAGCCTCGGGCTACGCGAGTTTGAATCTCACAGTTGCCACCTGCCTGTGTGACTCTGGGCAAATGACTTCATCTCCTCATACCTCAGTTTCCCTATTGGTAAAATGGGGCTAAAGACAATATGTCTTCCGAGGTTGTCATGAGGAGCAAAGAAATGGTACATATAAGAGGATGAGCACAACAGTGCTACACGGGTGTCAGCTGTTCCTATGGATAACAGATCTCTCTGAGGGATAGTGTTCGGGGCATATCTGGACGTGGACCACTTGAGCTCAGCCTCTAGCATGTTCTGCATTCACTGGGACTTATCATGGTCACTGACATTGACAACCATCATCGGGGTGTCGATTGGCAAGCTATGGAGGCTGCAAAGCGAGCTGCTATAGTTAGAAAGTATTTTTTTTTTTTCCTTTTTGTCTTTTTTTCGTGTCCGGCAACGGATCGCAACCCTCAGTGTCGCGCCCGTACCGGACCGGGACGGCAAGGGATTGCAAACCCCGGTGCTGCGCCCGCACCTCGCTCAGCCAGTGAGCGGGGAACCGGTCTGTATGTGGGATCCGAACCCTCAGCGGGAGCGCCACCGCACTCCCAAGCAGCGCACCGTAGCAGTGCGCCACTGGGCCGGCCCTAGTTAGAAAGTATTTAAGTAACAAAGGCTCATGGATTCTCTGTCAGAGTCATATGTGACCCAGAATGGGAGTATGCTCTTAGCATTTAGGTAGAGTTTACTAAATAACTAGAATAGGAAATTACTGTTTTTGTGGAGTTCAACCAAGCAACCACCGACAAACACACAGAATAAAATCTTGGGATTTAATATTCAAGGCAAAAAAAAGTCTAAAGCAAAAGGTAGAAAACTTTGGGTGTGAGATTACACTATGGAGAGTAAAAAGTGCTCTTCAAGCCCAAGAGCATCATGCCCTGACCCCAGCACTGCACAGAGAACTGCCTCTCCTTCTTGTCCCTCATCCTTGCCCCAGGGCCACAGGGGTGTCAGCCATTGGCTCTTTACATCCCAGTTAATGCCTAGACCCTGTACAGTGGCTCCATTCTAAGAGTTCCCAGGCTCCAGTCACACCTCTCTGCTTCAGGACTGGCTGCTGGTTTCGTCTCAGAGGCTTTAGAGTGACTTTCTGGGACTGAAGATCTCAATGGGATGCAGAGAGGAGAGTGGGGTGATTCACTGTACCTCAGTGAATTGCCCCACGGTTCCTCTTTCTCTCCTGACCCAGGTATCTTGGTTTAATTTTCTGCTGAGGAGGCCTGACAGTGGAAGAGGGTGTAAGCCAGACAGATGTGGCCAGGGATCATGTCATCAAAAGTCAAAATTGAAAAATCCTGTCTTAAAAGCACCTGTGGGAACAAGGTGGGGGGAAGGGAGAACTGGGGATTGAAAGTCTGGTTGTCCAAAGCAGAAGGACTGGTGGACTTGGGAATGATATGAAATGGAGATAAGATCAATTAGGCTTCAGGGCAGGTTGGGGGGCAGAGAGAGCCAGGATGACAATGTGGTGTCTATCTCATTGCCTGAAGAAAAGCAGCCATCGTGCAAGTGGCAGGACACAGAAGTAATGAGATATCAGTGACACACAAAGCTGAGAGGAGAAATATACTTAAAAATAATTTACTGACAATTCAAATACAAAAACATCCAAAAGTGCCTTCTTACCTCATTAAATCTCATCACAAGATCTTCAAGGGCATTGTGTTCTCCCTTCTGAGAGGTAAGAATCGATGCCGAGATGGATGCTTTGAGGCAGGGCAGGGACCCCTGGCATTCCGGAGTGCCCAAGTCCCGGGTTAAGAAGCAAAGGTAGTCAACTGGCAAGACCCTTCGGTAAATATTCTGCTCCTGCTCCGTCAGGATGCTGGCGACCTCCTCTGGGAACTGGATGAGGGGCTGCAGATCAAGCAGTTCCTTGCTGATCCCAGCTGAACTTGAAGGGAGGGTGTTGGAATTGGCCATAGAGCTGCCTGGTTGGCGTTCTGAAAAAGCAACAAAAGTCACGGTTACACCACGGTAACACCATAGGTTGGTATCACCTATGACAGATATTTACTTAAGAGCCATTCAAAATCTCATAGGTTGCTTAACCAAATCCCTTTCTTGGTGAACAGTTCTGTACTATGTTTCCTGTCATGGAGACCTTTCCTGTCTGTCCTCCTACCTGGTACAGAGGTGGGAGGTGGGATAGTTTTCCATTTTCAGAGGCAGCATTAATCTGGCACATCATTCTCCAACCAGTTCACTCTGATTCTTTGTAGAGTATCATTTGCTTCCTGTTCTTCTTTGCTAACCATCAGAGTGAAAAGAAATGAGGGTGGGTGTGGGGATAGCTGATTGAAATAGCAGAGGAAAGAAGGCTGTTGCGGGGGGTAGCACATACATGTACATTGCATGTAAGCACACAGGAGACCTGAGGACCCTGGGACCCTCTGCACACAAGGGTTCAAAACTTCATGGTATACTCTGCCAACACTCCACTCTCAAAGACTTTGCTTTCACTGAGATCCATTTGGGGGTTTGCAAGAACCACCTACAAAAGTAAGGAACGAATAGGTAATAAGGAGATGTATTTAAATGAATAAGTCTTACTCCTTGGTCCACAACTGGTAGCAAGAAGGTAGCAGAGGGATGCAGGAGAGAAAGTGGCAGGTGCATTAGACAGATGTACCAAAGGGAGTGATTCCTAGGCTCAAAATGTTTGTCTTAGTTAAAAAAGACCGTACACGCCTTCTCTTTATTTTGATACTCTCCCAGTCTGCCTCTTAACTTCCTGCCTGTAACTCATTCATTCATTCATTCATTCAACAAACACTGAAAACCTATGATGAGCCCTAGAACAGTTTCCCAAAGTATGAACTTTGGAATACTGGTATTTGTAAGAAAAACCAGTTTTGTGGTCATCTAAGTTGGAAGAATGTCACATATTCATGTCACACATTGTTTTCCTGGAGATAAATGAGGCACACCAGTACATCGTTACAGGCCCTGAAGGGCCTTGCAGTAAAGAAACCCGTTTACATTAGCGTAACCCAGTGTTTCTCCAGAGCCACACTTTATATAACATCTACTACATCATTCCATGTGACTGGGGTTCTTAGGTCCAAACGGGTCGTGCTCTCCATCCAGTTCATGACTTTTCCCTCCCTGCAGTCCCTTCCTCGTCTCATCTTCACACTTCTCACAGCGCTTCATGAGGGACCACAGTCTATTTGCTCAGAATCTTTCTTACATCTCTGCATTTTCTTAAATCACCCCTGGTGACCCCCTGCCACAATAAGACCCACCTGTCTTCTGATGGCACCAGATTGCTCGCCACCTACCTGTCATCCAGCCTGGACAATGGACAATAACAACATTCATAAGAATGACTTCCTTAATGTTCAGACCTCAGTATTCCTTGACTCTCTTTTTAAACTTCCATTGCAGAAAACTTTGGAATTATCACTCTAAACCGCTCCATCTCTGCACTGTTGAACTCTGAAGTCATCATCCCCAAATTTGATGTCCTTCCCTTCTACCCTCTCTAATAAACCTTCTTTGCTCTCAGCAAACTCCTAGGTCCTTGGCCTTGGTCTGGTGCCACAGTCAGCGTTTTTTTAAAAAATATTTTATTTTAAGTGTTTTGTTTTGTTTTTACTGGTTATGAATATTCATGGGGTACAAAGCAAATTGTTGCCATTCGTGCCTAAGATGTGATGGCCAGATCCATACTGGCAGCATGTCCATTACCACAAATTGTGATTATAGCCCATGTCCCCCACCCAACTGTCCCCTCAACTATCCCCAACCTCCCTCCCCGTCCCCCTTTCCCCACTCCACTTTGTATCCTTAGGTATTTTCTTTCCCTCTGCAAGTCCAAGCCCCACTGTGGTCTTTCTTTCCTTTCTTCTTTATCTCTTAGCTCCCACTTATGAGAGAGGACATACAGTATTTATCCCTCCGTGCTTTGCTTATTTCACTCAACATAAGTTTCTCCAAGCATTTTAACACAGTGCTGCCCGCTAAGGACTCCTCACAAGTCCCCTTGACTCTCCACGACATGCACTTCCCAATCCTCAATCCTGAGCAAGTTCAAACTAGCCATTTCCTTGGCTTCTGGGCTGCTATATGATGACACTGACGAGCTATTTAGTGATAGGGCCTTTGCCAATTCCTGTTACCTAACCTCCACCAGGCCCTCAGGGCAGCTTCAAACTTGACATGAAATGCGTTTATTTTCCTCTTAGCAACTCACTGTCCTCTTTCCCTGTAGCTTTTTTCTATTCTTCCCAAAGTCCCACCCCACTTTGGCTTTCCTCACAGACGTCTGATCATTTCTTAACTTACTATCTGAGACAACTAGGCCATGTGTCAGGAATGCCTTCAATTCAAATGCCGCTATTTCTTCCATCGTCTTCTGCTTCTCTGAGAATGGCACATGCCTCCTCCTCTCCAAGGCCCACCTCAGCTCGTGATGAAATCTACTCTTGTCTTCTCCAGAACTTGCCTCAGTGTTACCTCTACCTTCAATCCCTTTCTTTCCATTGACTTCTTTGCCTACAAAATTTTCAGTTTTCTTTTTCCTTAAAAACAAACAAATGAGACTTCCCTTCTCCCTTAAACTCCCAAGTCCTCTCTACCCTTCCCTTCATTATGTACTTTTTTCTACAGGGTAATCTACAGTCCCTGATTCCTTTCTCTGTAATTACGGTGACTGACCATATCTTCTGATCAAAATATCAGGCCACATCGTTTGTCCAAATTAATAAACCAGTAAGGACATGGGACAGAAAATTGGAAACCATCTCCATCTTTGAAGATTCTAGTCTTCGATCACCATGTTGATAGGGCATCTCTGCTGATGGTCTAGGTTCTGATGTCACCTCGATTCATCCTCTCCTAAGCAGCCCTATCACCTTTGAAGCATAACTCAGGAAAAGTTCTTGATGGGATTTGCTATTTAATGAAGTGAGCTTGCTCCCCTTTTACAGGAAATACATTCATCGACAATCTGAAAAAAAATTGTGAAGAGAAAGCTTTAAAGTTTGAGCAATGTTGCTCTCCAGTGCTGCAAGTCTGGACTTGTCTTAAACATGTTCCAGCCAAAGCTTTCTATTTTGTCTTCCCTATAAAATTGATGGTATCCAAATGATCACTCCTCTTTGATTCTGAAAAGCAAGCAGGTGAGTAAGGAATTTATTCTACGCATTTTCATCCATCTTTTGGACCAAACTACCAAAAATTTACTGCAGCAAAAAGTGGGGACTGCCAAGTTATATTTGGTCCCTTCTAAGCTCATTTTCAAAAAAAAAAAAAAAAAAAAAAAAATAAAATAAGGCAGATGCTCAAATATAGCCTACGTGTCCTCACTCTCCAACTTTCTGAATAGTTCAGAAAGTGAACGGATTTCCTGATAATTGAGTCAGAATATGTCCTGATGATAGGAGCAGACTGCAGTTTCTGGATGCTGATAATTTAGGTATAGTGGTATCAGCCACATACAGGAACTCTTCTCAGAAGCAACCAATTCTGAGACGTGATGTTGGCAAAATAGAATAATTTAATCAGGCTCCCCTCACCACAGGGCCAGTTGGGGGTGGTTCAATAAACAAATTGTGTGGGTGGGTGGGTGGAGCTGGTGCTCATGCATGGCACCACGGGCTTGGCTGGCGTCTGCCCCAGCGTGACCATGCTCTACAACCTATGGCTCCAAGGACCTTTTGGCAGGTTACCTAGCTCATAGACCTGCATGTGAGGGGCCTGGTGGCCCAGCCTGGCATGTAAGGGGTCTGGGAACCCAGCCTGGCATGTGAAGGGTTTGTGACCCAGTATGTGAATGGGCTTGAGGGGTCTGTGAGCTCCAGACACAACCCTAGCTTGACAATTGGCCCAGTTGGCAGGATTACAGGCAGGTAAAAGAGCCTGAGCATGACAATTGGCGTAGTCGGCAGGATGCCAACACTTGCTGTAGCACCACACATGATTTCAAAGTGTAGCACTCTGCAGAGGAAATAAAAGTAATACCTGAATCTTATGAAACAGCCACTTTTCAAATATGCAAAAAAATAGATAATATAATACAATATATAAATAAAGATAAGATGTTATATTGGAAACTGCAACACATCTTGAGATATAAATCACATGCTGTTGCTATGAATGACACATCTAGTGACTGGTGGGAAAGAGCAGTACAGGAGACCTAAAAAAATTGAATAAAGAAGGGAAAGAAGCCTGTTGAGTGTAGCCCTAATGAATCTAGTGGCCACATGTGTCTCAGTAAAAGCATGACATCACACTCAAAGGAATCACAAATCTAATGCTAGAAACCTTGAAACATAATGCAGACCTTTATTGTAGGTTTCCTTAAAGCAGGGATTTGATATCATGTACCACAAAGAAACATCCCAGAAGCCTTCTTGGGACATAATTTTCTGTCCCCTAAGCTCCACACTTTTCGCAGTTGTTAAAAATATTCCCCACTTTCTCTCCTCCTTGCTGAGCTCTCCTTATTATCTCCTCCAATCCCTTCACAAGCCACACTGCCCCAGCGCTCAGCTGTCAGTCACCCTCAGGCCTTCCTCTGTACAACATGGGCCTCTCAGTGACGGATTAAAGACCTCGTAGCTCTGTGACCCCTGATCATTCCTCAAGATCTGTGGAGCAAAGTCCATAAAGCCCACCAAGCACTGTACCTCTTCTCTTGTGAAAGCATTTTCAGAAAATTTCTGGTGAATGAAATAATCTACTTCATTTACAGTCACTGCTTGTTCTTAGCCCCATGTTCCTCCATTAATAGTTATTCTACAGCAGAATAGGGCTATATCTCTCGATACTGTCACAGCCTAGAAATAGACCATGAGATGTGCTAACTTCACATTCTGATTCTCTGCTTAAATAAAAGCTTCCTGTACTGAATGCTTTATATGGATTAATTCAGGAGATAGAAAGTATTATTATCCATATTTTATTCATGAGAGAACTAAGGCTCATATAAGGTCACATGAGAAGTGAGTCAAAGAGCTGAGAGGTGAGCAGTGTCTGACTCCAGAGCTCGTGTTTCTGATTACTCAAGATTTTTACATGTGGACATTCTGGTTTATAGATACATCTCAAGTGGCTTTAGTTAGTATAAGTCAATTCCTTGTGCTTATTTACTTGCAGTGATATGATAAAATGACTTCTTCACACTCCACAGGTAAGGATTTGGCCCAGAGGGCAGACAGTTCCCTTCCTTAATACATGGTCACATGGCATGCAAAAACTCAGAAGTGCCCTCTCCTTTTCTTCCCATGAGCTCATAAAATGTTCCCATGCTTTAAAATCAGTGTTTTCCAAAGTGTGTTACACTGAACTTATGCAAAGTATGGTTCCCTCGTTAACAATTTAGGGAAATACTGATTTAAACAAATTTAAACAGGCTTTCCTCCCCCCTACCCTTGTTAAACTGCAGGACTTCTCAAAGCCTTTAATAATTCCCATGAGGGGAATATAATATCCTAGCACACAGTGGCCCTCCTTAACCTTGTTATCTGTCTTTATATCATTTATGTGGGAATTACAGTCTCTTCAAATGTTTCTCATCACACTCAGCAATTCTCCATCGGGAAAGTGGTGCCTAAGCAGTTTGTGAGGTTGATGGTTCCAAGAAGGCTTAGTCCACCACGTTGCCGGAATCACATGTAAAGATCTAAGGGTGGGGGCTGGCTAGGCAGCTAAGTTGATTAACCCTGTACCTGCCAGCCACCAAAAACAAAACAAACAAACAAAAAGATCTAAGGACAACAGACCAGTGGCTTATTTAGGAAACTGTAAATGACTCCCAATGGTTGAAGCCTATATTAAGACAGAGTATCACTGTAGAAAACCAGGAAGAAAGCTTTATTTTCCAGAAGGTACTAGAGAACAGAGGTGGCTCATGAAAAAACAAAGGCAGAGGGGGGTGGTGGGAGGATCAAAACACGTATGCATCCCAGACTTTTGAGTCTTGGGGTGGATCTAGGCATCGCCTCACCTCAAGGGAGGGGAATAACAGGCCAAGTCTTCCCTGGAGGGATGCTGCCCTAAGAAGCTGGAGCATCCCCACAGAGTCCTCCTGCCATCCCATAAAGCCCTCCTCTCCTTTTCTTCCTTCCTGGTGATCACCAGCCCCTGACCTTGTCTATAAGTTGCCATTCCCAAGGGCTGTCCACAAATTGCATAGCCCAGATATACCCATTTAGGGCCAGGAGATAAGCCTCTAAACTTGCTGAGGATTTTTCATTAATAGTTGATCACCTAATGCCCTGAATTGCCTTTGGGGAACCCCTTCCCCCAAGGAAGCATTTTACAAAAAAAAAGCTTGTTCAGGTCTTCATTCCACCCGAGAGCCTTGGGCTTGGTCTAGAGTCCAGCAATATCTGCCATTGCCCATTTATTTCTCTTTTTGATTTTTGGTCCCTATCACTAGTAAAAGCCACAACAAAAAAAGAAAACTACCTAATGAACATATACATGAAAATCTTCAACAAAATATTAGTGAGCAAATCCAACCCATTAAAAAGATCATTCACCACAATCCAGTGGGACTCAATTCATCCCAGGGAATGCAACATAAGCAAATCAACAAATGTGATACATTGTATCAACATAATAAAGGGGAAAAATATGATCTTTTCAATAGATGCAGAAAAAGCATTTGATAAAATCCAGCACCCGCTTAAGATAAAAACAAATTAGGTATAGAAGGAATGTACCTCAACACAATAAAGGCCATACACAACAAACACACAGCAAATATCATACTGAGTGGAAAAGGTTCAAAGGCTTTTCCCCTAAGATCTGGAACAACACAAAATTGCCCACTTTCCCCACTCTTATTTAACAGAGTATTGGAAGTTCTAGCCAGAGCAATACAGCAAGAGAAAACAACAAAGGCATCCAAATTGGAAAGGAGGAAGTCAAACTATCCCTATTTGCACATGACATGATCACATACATAGAAAACCCTAAAGACCACCAAAAAATTACTAGAACTAACTAATGAATTCAGTAAAATGGCAGGATACAAAATCAACATACAAAAATCAATAGCATTCCTATATGCCAATATTGAAATATCTGAAGAAGAAATCAAGAAAGCAATCCCATTCATTATAACTACCAAAATAAATAATTAGGAATAAATTTAACCAAGGAGGTGAAAGATCTCTACAATGAAAACTATAAAACATTGGTGAAAGAAATTGAAGGTGACACAAATAGATGGAAAAATATTGCATACTCATGGATTGGAAGAGTTAATATCATCAAAACGTCCATACTACCCAAAGCAATCTACACATTTAGTACAATCCCTATCAAAATACCAGTAACATTCTTAACAGAAATAGAAAAAAAAATCTTAAAATATGTATGGAACCCATATAGCTAAAGCAATCTTGAGCATAAGGAACAAAGTGGGGGGCATCACACTACTTCAAAATATATTATAAAGCTATAAATGATAAGCCAAACAGCATGGAACTGGCATAAAAAGAGACACATAGGCCAATGGAATGGAATAGAGAGCCCAGAAATAAACCCACTCATTTGCAGCCAACTGATTTTTGACAAAGGTGCCAAGAATATACACAGGAGAGAGGACAGTCTCTTCAGTAAATGGTGCTGGGAAAACTGGGTATCCGCAGGCAGAAGATTGAAACTAGGCCCCTATCTCTCACGATACACAAAACTCAACTCAAAATAAGTTAAAGACTTAAATTTAAGACCCAAAACTATGAAACTACTAGAAGAAAACATAAGAGAAACACTACATGAAATTGGAGTGGGCAGCACTTTTTAAAACAAAACTACAAAGGCACAGGCAACTGAGGCAAAAATACACAAATGGGACTACATCGAACTAAAAAGCTTCTGCACAGCAAGGGACACTATCAACAAAGTGAAGAGACAACCTACAGAATGAGAGAAAGTGTTTACAAACTACACATCGGACCGGGGCTAATATCCAGAATATGTAAGGAACTCAAACAACTTAAAGCAAAAAAACAAATAACCTAATTAAAAAATGGGCAAAGGACTTGAATAGACATTTCTCAAAAGAGACATACAGATGGCCGACATGAAAAAATGCTCAAAATCACTAATCATCAGGGAAAAGCAAATTAAAAACACAGTGAGATATTATCTCACCCTAGTTAAAATGGCTGTTATAAACAAGACAGAAAATAACAAATGCTGATGAGGTTGTGGAGAACAGGGAACTCTCACACACGTTGTGGTTGGGAATGTAAATTAATGCAGCCATTATGGAAATCAGTATGGAAGTTCCTCAAAAAACTAAAAATAGACCTACCTTACAACCCAGCTATTTCACCACTGAGTATATACCCAAAGGAAATGAAATCAATATATGGATCTGCACTCCCATACTCATGGCAACATAATTCACAATAGTCAAGAGATGGAATCAACCTGAATGCCCATCAAGAGATGAATGGATAAAAAACACAATGGAATACAATTCAGCTGTTAAAAAAATTCCTGTCGTTTGCAGCAACATATATGGAACTGGAGACCATCATGTTGAATGAAGTAAGCCAGGCACAGAAAGACACATACTGCATGATCTCATTCATATGTGGAATCTAAAAAAAAAAAAAGTTCTCATAGAAGTAGAAAGTAGAATAATGGTTACTAGAGGCTGGAAAGGAAGGAGGTCAGGGACAGAAGGGGAGTGGGGAGGTGGTAGATTAACGGGTACAAAATTCAGGTAGATAGGAAGAATAAGTTCTAGTGTTCTAGGCTGACTAGAGCTAATAATATTATATTGCAGACTTTTAAACAGCTAGAAAAGAGGATCTTGACTGTAATCACCACAAAGAAATGATAAATGTTCAGAAAATGGATATGCTATCTACCCTAAGTGAATCAATGTACAGTATGTACATGAATTGAAACAACACATGGTACCCCACAAATATGTACAATTATATATTTTTTAAAAAGTAAAAGCATTTGGTGTTTCTTGCTATGCCTCATATGAAAATCTAGAGTTTACAAAATGATCTTACATAATCTGTGCATAATGTGAGGGAGTCATGACAGGTAGGCATTGCTAATCATTTTTCTAAAGCTATTGTTAAGTTGTTACATGACTTGCCCAGGAATTCAGCTTGTGAGTGGTCAGCCCTGGAATTGGCAAAAGCTGAGAAAGAACTTGCAAATTCTGACTCCTGGCCTAGTAATCTGTGTTAATCCAAGCTGTACCTGAGTTATCTTGGGCATGCTCAGTGTCCAGAGGGTGGCCTTATTAGCTGCCAATATATCTGAATGGGTTTCAGAAATGCTAAGTAGGAATTCATTCATTCATTTATTGAGCCTACTATGTGTCAGGCTTTGTTTCAGGCTATACTGACATTGGGATTTAGTGAACAAGAACAGATCCCTGTTCATATAGAGCATCCTAGGAGAGGATTCAGATAAACTGTAAACATAATAAATAAGTAAGGAGGTTTGTTGGAAGGTGATAAAAGTGCTATGATGAAAATCAGCAGAGGGATCCGGAATGTGGGTGGGGAAGGTGTAGTGTTACATAGCATATATTAACTAGAATGTTAGTGATTTCCTCAGGTGTTTCCGCAAAAGTGGTCAAAACTTTACCCTCCAGTATGCCCTTGGCTTGGTCATCCTCACCTTTTAGTATCTCAACAACAGCTATTCACCTAGCTCTTTCTCCTCACCATTTATTAGCCCTTTGCATTAAGTAACACATTTCATTTTCACAAAGAACCCTGTAAGGCAGTGTGATTATCCCCATTCTATAGATGATAAAACACAGGTCAGAAATGCTAAGCAATTTGCCAAAAGATACCCTGCTACTGAGGGATGGGGCTGGAATTTAAATCCAGCTCTGACTCCAAAAATCTCCCCTCTGCTACACTCAGCATTTTGAGGGATCTTCTGCAGAGGAACAGCATTCCCCCGATTTCCCGCTGAGCCTGTCTCTGTCTCTCTGTTACACACACACAGCACTTTCTTTTCCTAGTAGGGAGTGAGGTTGGAGAGTTCTGTACATAGAAATCTGACTTCAAAAGGCACCCCCTCCCTAAGCCAGCCGAGCAACCATCTGATCAACCATCAGATCATAACTTTAAATTATGCAAAACCTGGGAGAATCTGTCACGTGGCTCTGCTTCTGAAACTTTATCTTTCATTCCCATTCTCTGTGTGTGGCGGTGAAATGAACACAAGCTTTCTTGAAGGGCAAACCAAAATTTTAAGCATACATGGCTTTTGCCCTAGTGGTACCAGTTCTAGGATTTTTTTTTTTTCCTTTTTGTCTTTTTTCGTGTCCGGCAATGGATCGCAACCCTCAGTGTCACGCCTGTACCGGACCGGGACCGGCAACAGGATCGCAACCCTCAGTGTTGCATTCGCACCTCGCTCAGCCAGTGAGCGGGAACCGGTCTGTATGTGGGATCCGAACCCTCGGCGGGAGCGCAGCTGCGCTCCTAAGCGGCGCACTGTAGCAGTGCGCCACTGGGCCGACCCCAGTTCTAGGATTTTATCCAACTGAAACTGTTGCAAAAATATAGACAATGTGAAGTAAATTCATATGTACTGAAATTGAAATTTTTTCACGATAAATTCAGGTAAAAAAAGCCAGCTGAGAATAGTGGAATATAATTCTATTTCTATTGTGGGAAAAAGAATTTTATAACTGTAGGTATATGTGTACATACTGTGGTTTGAATGTCCCCCCAAGCTCATGTGGAACTTAATCCCCAATATGATATTTGAAAGGCGGGGCCTTTAAGAGGTGATTGAATATTGGATTGTGAGAACTATGCCCTCGGGAATGGATTAATCCATTCAAGGATTAATGAGTTCATGGTTTAATGGTTTATCAGGAAGGAGACTGGGGGCTTTGTAAAGAGAGCAAGAGAGCACATTAAAAAATGCTCTTCCCCCTCCTCACCGTGTGATACCCTGGGTCACCATGGTACTTTGCAGAGAGTCCCCACCAAGAAGGCCCTTACCAGTTGTGCTCCCTGGACCTAGGACGTCCCAGCTTCCCAAAGTGTAAGAAATAAATTTTGTTTCTTTATACATTACCCCATTTCAGGTATTCGTTTTTAAGCAACAGAAAACGAATACAGTCCAGTATACACTAAACTAATAATAGTGCTTACGTATTACACAGTTCTTTTTTGATTATTTTGCAATGCACATATAATAGCATTTTAAAAGACAGATCAGAATGATATCTGAAAAGTTCATCTAGAGAACAAAACCTCAGTCAGTATTTGGACCATACAGACTTATTTCCAATAAATACTGTAATATTTTTTTTTTTAAGTTACTTCAAGTTACAATTAGGGAAGAAAGTAGGAATAACTTATTGGATCTACTCTATCCATTTTCCTTTGACTTGAATTAACTTTGTAGACAGTCTTTTTTTTATGTTAAGCATTTGATTCTCAATTGCACATTTAACAGTCCTTCAGTGGTGCAACTCCAATTACATAATGTAAGATAGAGAGAGAAGGACATTGATTTCTTTTTATAAAAGTTCAGAGTTGGCTCAAAAACATGAAATCTCAGACAGAGCTGAAAATTGCTTTTAACAGGGAAGTCATGGATTTAGAAAAAGATTAATTAATTGGTGATTTTCTTCTCATTATCTGTTATTGGCTTTCAAAGTAACCAAATCAGTCTTGCAACAAACACATCTGGCTTGTCCTCAATATCACGTGAAAAAGATGAGTTCACAAAATCAATGAAGCATATTATTTCTAAGTCAGTACTTAGAAAAAAATATGTCTAAACTGACAGTTAAGACGTGTGCACATAAAACACTCCACTGGACTAACAAGCCTCAGAGCAGAAAACATATGAGAGAATTCTCATTAGTAAAAAACAGTCTTTGCCCCCTGATTTCCAAAGAAATATGCAATCACTGTGAAAATGTAGGAAATATAAAGAAGTATAAAGAAGAAATTTAAAATCAATAACTCCATACTCAGAGATAATCGTTGCTAATGTTTTTGTTGTAGCACTGTTTTGTTGTAACACTGTTTTTTCTTTTTTTTCTTTTTTTGGCTTTGATATGGTTTTTAGTTAGTGTTTGTATTTTAAAATTTTGCTTAATTTAAAATTGTGTATGTATTTGAATAATTAATACATGTACATATTAAAATATATATAAATAATACTTAAAATATATAGTAAAAGGTAATTCTCTCTCCTCCCATCTTCCAAGTTTCTCTTTCCAGAGGCATCCAGAGATACTATGAACAGTACTTGGGAAACCTTCCAGAAATATGACATGCCCATATAATAGAAGAGCTACTTAAGTTTGATATTTCAAGTAACAGTAAAGGAAGGTATGAGAGTTTTATGTTTATCAAAAGGAGTATGTGAGGGCCGGCCCAGTGGCGCACTGCTACAGTGCGCCGCTTGGGAGCGCGGCGGCGCTCCCGCCGAGGGTTCGGATCCCACATACAGACCGGTTCCCGCTCACTGGCTGAGCGAGGTGCGGGCGCGGCACCGAGGGTTGCGATCCTGTTGCTGGTCCCGGTCCGGTACGGGCACGACACTGAGGGTTGCGATCCATTGCCGGACACGAAAAAAGACAAAAAAAAAAAAGGAGTACGTGTAACACTGTTTTTTCTATAAATACACACAATATTTACAAAACTAGAATCAGAGAAAACTTTTTTTCTAACTTTAAAAAACGACTCTACAGTGCACATTTCCCCAACTCTAAAACTAGTCTTGTAGTATTTGATTTTTAACGGCTCTTTAACGTTATCACAGTTCAGTGATAAACAATCTTGTAAATATATCTTTATTTGTGATTATGTTATATGATAACACTAATAGAGAGAAAAATCCCCTACCCACATTGGGAAATTTCCAGGGAGCAATATGTTCTCATCTTTTCTTTTTACAGCACATTAAACGTTTTATCAGTATCTCTCACTGATGACTTATCTATTTCTGATTACACTGGGTAAAAAAAATTAATTGAGCTAAAATTCATGTAAGTTGTAATAATGTCTTGTCCTGTATAGGGGGAAATGGTATTACCGACTCGAAGTAAAGAGGAGAGGAACTCTGGAGCGTTACTGGTGACAATCTGATGCCCTTTTACCCAGCAGCACAGTCCTGAGGGATGGCTGACATAGCAGATAGTTCTGGAAACGAGCCCAAGCAGGTCACCTGAGCTGCAGAGTCTGAACTGTGTAAGCTATTTAAACATACACTAATTACCCTGAAGGAATTCTGTGTCTCTATCTTATAACAATCAATAATAATAATCATAAATAAATTATAATATTATTAAACAATATACAATAACTACCTCAGTACAGATGGTCCCCAGCTTACAATGGTTTGACTTATGATTTTCGGCTTTATGATGGTGCAAAAATGATCCACATTTGGTAAAACCTGCACTTTGAGTACCCATCCAACCATTCTGTTTTTCACTTTCAGTACAGTACTCAATAAATTACATGACATATCCAACACTTTAATATAAAGCAGGCTTTGTGTTGGATGATTTTGCCCAACTGTAGGCTGATGTGAGTTTTCTGAGCAGGTTTAAGGCAGGATAGGCTAAGCTGTGATGTTCAATAGGTTAGGTGTATTATATGCATTTTCAACTTATGACATTTTCAGCTTAACAATGGGTTTATTGGCATGTAGCCCCACTGTAAGTTGAGAAGCATCTGTGCCTACTATGTGCCAGGAATTGCTCTAGGGTCTCTACAGTGATCACACTCAATGCTCACAACCGTTCTAGACAGATAACATAGCACTCTATGCTATTTTCCCTCCATTAGCAGATGGGGACACAGGTTAGGGAACTTGCTCATACTGAGATTAGTGATGGAAACAGTGCCACATCAGTGTGACACTTCACCCAATCACCACCCCACACTGACTGGAATGTTTTCTTCCTTTTAGTCTCTATATGCAACTGACAATCAGACATTCCTTGGTGACAGGTAAAGGAGGCAGAACTCAGGCCAAATGCTTGAGCTGGAAGGAACTATAGGGGATAGTTGAGACAAATTTTCCACACTTCACAGATGAGAAAACCATGCCTCTGAGAGGTCAAGCTTCTTGTCCAAAGTCACAGAACTGACTGGTGGCAAGGGACTCAAGACCCCCAACCCCTGTCCAGGGCCCTCTCCACTCCACTGCCTCCCTTACTTGGTGTGCTTAGAATCTCAGGTGCAGTAAGCTCCTGGGGGAAGCTTCTCCAGAGGTGAAAACAGTGAAATGGAGAGAAAAAACCCATGGTGATGAGTGAGGTCTTGGAAGTCACAGAGATGTGGGGTCACAGCCCAGCTCCATCAGTGACTTGCAGTATGACCGTGGGTACATTCCAAACAACTATGTCATGGCAATGATGGGAAATTAAAATGAGAAAATGCATGTAAATGTTCACTGCATATTCAGCCCTCAGTAGTCAGCTATTTTATCATCATTGTTAATTCATCATTTGAAAGAGGAAGAGGACCTCTGGGGCCTTTCATCTTAGAGGCCAGATGGGGAGACTCAGTAATATATCAGACCATTTCAGGCTATGGATACCTCTGCTTTGTTTTGAAAACTGGCAACTTGGACCCTCTCGAGTGGTGCCCACCATAATCAAACAATTTTTTTAAAAGATCCCAAGTGATACCTCATTTATTCATATAAAAAAAGGCTGTATCGTATTGCCACACATAGTAACAAATTCCCTAATTTTAAAAAAGTCCCCCCTCCCCAACTAAAACTGCTATTCTTAGCTCTGCAGCTCTTCCCTCTATGAAGAGAACATTCTTGACATACTAAAAATATATACCCGTACATTTGGTCTCTGCTCCTGGTTCCTGGCACAGAGTTCCTAAAACCCTCATAGTTTCCAGAGTAACAGCGAGCAACTTCTGTTCTAATGTTTGGTCTTTGACCCCGGTTCCTGACACAAAGTTCCAAAGCCCCTGAGAGTTGCCTGGGTGACAGAAGTGTCTTTTGTTCTAAGAGGTGACTCTTGGTGGGCTCCTTGATAGTTTCAGGATGGGGGGTGGTCACCAGAAACACCAAGCCACGATTGGAAGCTTGGACTTTCAGCCCCACCCTCCGTCCTTTGGGGAGAGAAGGGCTGAAGACTGAGTTAATAATGGATCATGCCCATGTGACAAAGCCTCCACAAAAATCCCTAACCTTTGGGGTTCATAGAGCTTCTGGGCTGATGAACACATAGAGGTGCTGAGAAGGTGTTACACCCAGAGAGGGCATGGAAGCTCCAAACCCTTTTCCCCCTACCTTGCTCTAGAACCCATTCATCTGGCTGTTCATTTGCATCCTTTATAATAAACTAGTAACATAGGTGAAGTGTTTCCCTGAGTTCTGTGAGCCATGACAGCAAATAATCAAACCTAAGGAGGGGTCATGGGAACCCCAAATTGTAGTCAATTTGGTCAGAAGTACCACAGGCCCAGGACTGTGACCAGTGTCTGATGTGGGGGCAGTCTTGTGGGACAGGGCTCTTAACCTGTGGGGTCTACGCTAGCTTCATGCAGAAAGTGTCAGAATTGGATTACAGGACACCCAATTGGTGTCAGGACAGTTGAAAAATTGGTGGTTGATGCAGAAAGATCCCACATATTTGGTGTCAGAAGTGTCATGAGTATAGAGGAAACAGTTTTTTCTTTTAATATCCATTTCTTTTCTAGCTTATTATCAGCAAACCCCATCAAGATGTCAGAGCAGTCTCGGAGTTAAATTCTCTCATGTTAAAGTATTGCTGAGCTATTTATGTCGATTCTTTTTTTAAGTTGAGATATAATTCACATATTATAAAATGTACTTTTAAAAGTATTCAATTTAGGGCCGGCCGCGTGGCTCACTCGGGAGAGTATGGCGCTGGGAGCGCCGAGGCCGTGGGTTCGGATCCTATAATAGGGATGGCTGGTGCGCTCACTGGCTGAGCGTGGTGCAGACAACACTGAGCCAGGGGTTACATTCCCCTTACTGGTCAGGGGGAAAAAAAAGTATACAATTTAGTGCATTTTAGTATATTCAATATATTAGTATATTTAGCATATATAGAGTTGTGTAACCATCACCATAATCAATTTTGGGACATGTTCATCACCCCCAAAAATGTGTAACCCAGTACATGTTAGCCATCACTCCAGACCCCTATGCCCCCTTCACATCAGCCCCTGACAACCACTAGTCTACTTTCTATCTCTATGGATTTGCCTATTCTGGACATTTCATATAATGGGATCATAGACTATGTGGACTTTTGTGTCTAGGTTCTTTCACTTAGCATAATGGTTTCTAGGTTTATCAATGTTGTAACATCAGTCGGTAATTCATTTCTTTTTATGACTGAATAATATTCCGTTGTATGTATATACCACATTTTGTTTATTGATCAGCTGGTGAACATTTGGGTTATTTACACTTTTTGGCTATTATGAATATGATGCTATAAACATTTGGGTAAAAATTTTTGTGTGAACATGTTTTGATTTCTCTTGGGTATATGCCCAAGAGATTGGATTGCTGGATAATATGGTAACTCTATGTTTAGCATTTTGAGGGTGCTCAAATTGTTTCCTACACTGGTTGCACCAATTTATATCCCCATCAACAATGTATAGGGCTCCAATTTTTCCACATCCTTGTCAACACTTTGAGTATAAAGTGGTATCTTATTATGGTTTTGATTTGCATAAACGTTTGTATATCTTCTTTAGAGGAATGTTTATTCAAGTCCTTTGCCCATTTTTGAATTGGGTTATTTGGCTTTTTTCTTGAGTTTTAGTTCTCTATATATTCTGGGTATTAATTTCTTATTATATATGTGTTTGCAAATATTTTCTCCTATTCTGTGGGCTGCCTTTTTACTCTGTTGATAGTGTCCTTTGATGCCAAAAAAAGGTTTCATTTTGATGAAGTCCAGTTTATCTATTTTTTCTTTTGTTGCTTGTGCCTTTGGTGTTGCTTGTGCCAAGAAATCACAGCCAGATTCAATGTCATGAAGATTTTCCCCTATATTTCCTTCTCGGAGTTTTATAGTTTTAGGTCGTATGTTTAGGTCTTTGAACAATTTTGAGTTCATTTTTATATACAGTGTAATGTAAGGGTACGATTTCATTCTTTTGCATGTGGATATCCAGTTTGCTCAGCACTGTTTATTTAAAAGACTGTTTCTTCCCCACTGAATGATCTTGGCATCCCTATTAAAAATTGTTTGACCATATATGTGAAGGTTTATTTCCAGGCTCTCTATTCTATTCCATTGGTCTATATGTCTGTCTTTATGCCAGTATCACAATGTTTTGACCACTGTAGGTTTGTAATACATTTTAAAATCAGAAATCTTCTTTTGAAAATTTCTTCTGGCTATTCTGAGTCCCTTAAAATTCCATATGAATTTTAGGATCAATTTATTAACTTTTGCAAAAAAGACAGCTGCAATATTGATAAGATTGCATTGAATCTCTAGATCGCTTGGCAGGAGTATGGCTATCTTAACAAAATTAAGTCTTCCAATCCATGAGCATAGAATGTCTATTTATTTAGGTCTTTTAAATTTTCTTTCGGGCCGGCCTGGTGGCGCACTGGATAGTGCGCCGCTTGGGAAGCGCGGCGGCGCTCCCGCCCGAGGGTTCGGATCCCACATACGGACCGGTTCCCGCTCACTGGCTGAGCGAGGCGCGGGGGCAACACCGAGGGTTGCAATCCCGTTGCTGGTCCCCGGTCCGGTACGGGGGCAACACTGAGGGTTGCGATCCATTGCCGGACACGGAAAAAGACAAAAAAAAAATAAAATAAAATAAATTTTCTTTCAGTCAGACAGCAGGGGCGAAAGCAGAAGCAGGTGAAAGTCCTGTTTTGGCCTTGGGTTCCGAATCCTGGGGCCCTATCTACCAGCAGAATCAGGCAAAGAGACGCCTGTGAGTGTGAGAGGGAGAAAGTTCAATCCCCAAAGAAAAGAGCTAGTGGGCAGGCAGCTGCAGGGCAGAACTGGAGTGTGCAGGGTCTCTAGAGGCCGGTTCTGTCAGTGCCGCTCTCCTTGAGGCCATGGTGCAGGTGGAGCTCAAAGCGATCTTCAGGTTGGAACACACACCAAGGCTTGGTTTATTGCTGGAATCTTTTTGCTGTTGACTATACCTATATAACTGTGGGTGACATTGCAAAACAGTACATTATACACACCTGAACTACAAAAACTAATAATAATGATTCTTTGGATGGTACCTGCATTAGTCCATTTTGTGTTGCTAAAACAGAATACCTGAGACTGGGTAATTTATAAAGAAAGAGGTTTATTTGGCTTACAATTCTGGGACAGATGCATCTGGCACGGGCCTCAGGCTGCTTCTACTCATGGCGGAAAGTGGCAGGCAGCCAGCGGGTACAAGCAGATCACATGATGAGAGAAAGCAAGAGAGAGAGAGAGAAAGACAGACTCTCCTCTTCTTTCAAAGCCCTCAGAACCATGCCCCTGACCACCATTTTTAATCCATTCACTACTGCACGGTCCTACAATCTAATCACCTTTTCAAGGTCACACCCTTCAATTACCATAATAGGATTTCCTGCCCTCTTAACAGTCACAGTGGGAGCCAAATTTCTAATATGTAAAACTTGGGGGACACAATTCAAGCTTCAGTGAGTTTTAGGGGGACATAATTCAATCTACTAAAGTACCCATATACCGTTTCAATAGTTGGTAGCTTTGAAATACACCAGCATTGCAATATATGTGGATTCCTGCAGAGAATGCTATGAAGCTTATGTCATTTACAACTATGGGATTCTGTGCCAATTATCTAACTAACTGGTATCCAAATCTGGTATTAACTCTTAAAGCCAAAGACCAGCAGAAACACTTCTGTCCTTTATGTTGCTGTCCACCATAGCCTATGGGAAAAGTATTGCTGTTTAGGTGCAAACTGGGTGTACTGCAGCATACAGTTGTCAGACCGCTCACCACCAGCATTGCTTTAATCTGTGAGCTGGTCAGTATATATGATGAAGGAAACAGCTTTTCAAATGCTTGGACTTATCTGGTTATAATAAACAATATGGGACCTTCCAATCAAAATGACAGAATAGACAGTCCCCAGTGTCATCCTCTCCCACAAACAACCAATTTACAACTATTAAAAAGCAACAACAGCCAAGCTGGGGCTGCTAGAGCTCAGGGGAAGAGGAGAAGAGACTTACAGAGTGCATGAAGGTGTGAGAAGCCACAATGAAAAAAAGAAATTATTGCTCCTACCATTTTGAATCTCGGCTGCTTCAAGTCTGGAGCTGGTGAGTTCATGGAATAAGAGGTGGCAAAAGCTGCTGCTGTGCCCTTTGTATGAAGTTTCTTGGAGACCACAGGGGAGAAGAGGGCCTTGGTAGCCCCCAGGCCACCAAGACAACTAACAGGGTTCCCATGGACCCACATAGGAGCAAGGAGCCACAGACAACTGCAAAAAGGAGCCACCCAGAGGCCAGCGAGTCATCACAAGGGACCAGCACATGGCCTATGCCTGGGAAATGTTTGGAGTACAGGGAGTTGGGGAGACAGGTCCATTGGCAGAACACTGGGCACAGCATGGACAGATGATCTGCCCTCCAATTGGCATAGGACCACTCAGTGGAGACTGGTCAGGAATACAGAACTGCAGGGAGTGCAGTTTGCTGAAAAGATTCAGGTCCAAACTGGTTTCCACACAACGCAGTGTACCGGACCTCACAAGACCAGGAAATGCTTGCAGGTCAACCATTAAAACCTGAGTTGCACAAAAAGCCTTCCCCAGACTAAGCAGCAAAGCAACAATTTAGCTCAACTACAGAGTTCAAGTGCTGGTCCCCACAGGAAGTTCCCCCATTTTAGAAGTAAGCAAAGGACAACAAATTTGTTCCAGTGCAGAGTTTAAGTGGTGCGAATAGTGAATAATCCAACACAGAACTGAAAGAAAAAAACAAAAAACCCACAGATCAGAGACAGATCTGATATTAACCAGTAAAGGTCTAATACCACCAAAGAATGCCTATAAAACCTAGAAGGGCCAGAAGCTCCCCAGGCTCCAAAGCTGGGGTGGGGGAAGGGCTGAGGGCCTCAGCCATGCCCCCTGACATCTGCATCCAGCCCAATGACAACCAGCAGGCTGCCACCAGAAGTGCCCCAGGCTCTCGAGCCAGGGTTGGGTGGGAGGTGCTGAGTGCCTCTGCCATCCCCCTCCAATGTCCACATCCAGCCTAGTGACAACAACCAGTCTGCCACCCGAAGCACCCCAGGTTCCTGAGCTGGGGCAGTCAAGGGCTGAAGGCCGCTGCCACACTCCCCTGATGTCTGCATCCGGCTCAGCAACGACCACTGAGCCATTGCTGGAAGCACCCTGGACTTCCTTTCTGAAATGAAAGGGGTGCCACGGGTCTCGACCATGCTCCACTTTCCCTCCTTGCTCTTCCTCCCACCCTATTTCCCTCCCTTTCCCCCACTCCCCTTCCCCCCTGACTGCTCCACAACATCTTGGAATGTAAAAAATAGCAAGTAAATAAACTGTGTCACAACTGTTTGCCATGTATTGTCTCTTGCTATTTTATAAAGTACTAAAGAAAGAAATGAGTCCAATCCAACCTGTTGGAAAATTTCTTTGGGTAAAGCTGGTGGTTTTTGTTCCCTTTTGGCAAACAGTAGTTATTGCTTTGTTGGTAAAAGTTGGCATTATTTCTGAAAAGCATACACGGGAATGGCGAACTGTAGAAGCTGTGGCTCCAGGACTCCAGAACTTTATCATTTGTATTGAGATGTTCCTTGCTGTTACTGCTCGTCTCTACACTTTCTCATATAAACCGTATGTTCAAGAAGCAGAAGAGGGCTCATGCTTTGATTCCTTTCTTGTTATGTGGGATGTTTCAAATATTAGAGATGATATTTCTGAACAAAGTAAGGCATGTTGGATGGACAGTCAGGGGACATCCTAGGAAAACAATGTTTCCTGAGGATCAAGATCAAAATGAACATACAAGCTTGTTATCATCATCATCACAAGATACAATATCCATTGCCTCTTCTATGCCACTGTCACCCATGGGTCTCTACCAAGGGTTTGGACACACTGTGTCTCCCCAGACTACACCCACTACAGCTAAGATATCTTATGAAAGATTTAATGATGCTACTGGAGAGGAAAAAGAACCTTCGGACAGACCTGTGGACTTCTGAACAGTGTACAAAAGTAAACCGTTCTACTATCATGTTTATCATTACCTGGTATCCCAAGGCTCAGGATTTTGTGCATTGGACAAGCCATAAAGATGGAAAATTTCAAGACAAAGATAGGTGAAAGCTAGGTAAAACTACTGGATTCATATATGCAAGTTTCATACATCACAAATAAACAGTCTAAATTTCCTAGACTTAGACTTGATTTCTTAACATTAGAGTATCACACACCCCAATGGTAGAAAATGACTCCAGGTGAATGTTTCTGATGTTACACTACTCTACCAAGAAGATGGACATTTAAAAAAAAAAAAAAAAAATTAGTCCTTCCTATCACTGCTGCATGAATATAATACTCTGGAATTAAGAGAGAAAGCATAATTCAGAAATATGAATTAGTGGAACTTAATCATAATCATGTGCCATATAAGCTTACCTAACAATTATTTCTCTATTTCTCAACTGGATGTCTTTCAATAAATAAGAACTTATCATTTGTTTTCTACAACTTTTTATGTCTCTCCTTCTTTAATGTTTTAACTAAGATTTCATGATTAAAGGCACAGCAAAAAAA